>NC_054375.1:44657183-44957183 GCF_017654675.1 Xenopus laevis
GTGCAGATTCACATAGACGGGAATATTGTTACCTGCAGGAAGGCTCATCTTCATATGGGCATCAAAATTCCATGTGTGCCATTGCTCTTTTATTGATTGATTAGTGGCCTTCTCTTTCCACAGTTGCTGAATCAGAATTCTGAATAAGGGCCCCTTTAAACAGAATGAATTATCATTATTTAAAGAAACTATTCTGCAGCAGGAAGGAAGTAGCTTAGATAAAAACAAGCAAGGAACCATTAGTGCTTTGTAGTAGAAAAAATGACTTTATTGTAATCATTTTTTAAGTGGATGGATTTTATCTTGAAAAAATTGTGCCTCATCTTGCTTGTTTATAAACAGACACTGGAGATACAACAAACTGACTAAGCATGTGACTATAAGAAATAAAATCCCTGGTTTACTTTACTTTCTCCCAAAACAGATATTGAGTATATCGAGATTCAGTCAGATGCAGATGAAAGTGTTACTGCAGCAGATAAAAGACGGACATACAATTATCGTGTAGTGATGATTAAAGGAGACACTGCTTTGGATATGCGAGGACGTTGTAGTGCCGGGCAAAAGGTAATTTTGTATGAGGATGTTGTGAATTCATAGCCTGGTTATGATCCTAGTTTTCTGTACAACTCTGGAATTTTATCAACCATAAATGTTCATTTTTTTTTTTAATTAGAAATTTATATTTATATACTCCAAGGTAGCATTAAACATATCAGAAATCATAATAGTTATAACATTCTTTTTACTTTACCTAAAAAGACATGAAAAGCCTAATACATTGAGGGGCTGTGCCCTGGGTTCTTTGTCTTACCTTCTTTTCCCAGTGATTCCTTGCATCTCAGACTTTTATATGTATAGGGTACAAGTAAATATTTATTTCACTACAATACGCAAGTCTAGTGGGGGAGGAGTGGTAAAGGACCTTCTTACAAATAAACCCAAGTGCACACACCCATAATCACATATACAGTATAAATCATTTATATGAATGTCTATACTAATTGTATATTTTAGCATTGCAATAGCCTTTGATATTATGCCTGTTTAAGAAATTATCTAGGGCCTTAATAGAATCAGCCCTCACTACATCACCCAGCAGGGCATTCCATAACCTCACTGTGAAGAACCACCTACGTTGCTTCAAATGAAAGTTCTGTTCCTGTAGTCTATAGGGGTGGCCTCTGGTATGGTGATTATTGGAGAAAAAGATCAACACTGTCTATAATGTCCACTAATTTACTGAGTAATTATGTCCCCTCGCAAGAATCCTTTTTCCAGACAATACCCCAACCTTGACAGTCTACCCTCATAGTTTAAATCCCCTATCCCATTAACCAGTTTAGTTGCACGTCTCTGCATTTATAGCCCTCTTAAGGACTGGAGCCCAAAACTGCACTGCATACTCCAGGTAAAGCCTTACCAGGGACGTATAAAGAGGGATGTTTTCATCCTTTCAGTTAAACTGGCTATAGATGCAAAGATCCGATTGTTCGAATCCTCGAACGATCAGACTTCCCCCATCTTCCGACCTGCCACTAACCATTCAGATTAAATAAAGTAGTACAAGAACAGATCAGCTGATGTTCTGCCCCTGACTGCAATCGTATGAAAGTTATGTCCGACAAAAGCTAGTGACAGTCTCCCACTGACAATCGTACGACGACAATACATGCAGAGATATTATCTCCAGCCGACAAAAATTTTTCAACCCGTCTGATCGACTGAACGACTGATCTCCGCTGGACAAAAATGTCGGGACTCTAAACACATGGTCCGAAAATCGTACGAATCCTTGATTCGTACGATTGGATCTTTGCGTCTTTGGCCAGCTTTATATCCCCTTTTTATGCAAGACAGTATTTATTTGCTTTAGTGGCCACAGAATGACACTGCCTGGAACAAAAAAACCTAGATCCTTCTCAGTTAAGGAAACTCCCAACACACTGCCATTTAGTGTATAACTTTATATTATTTCTGCCAAAGAGCCCTGAGGCACTCCACTAACAACACTTGTCCAATTAGAAAATGCTCCATTTACTTTTTCCTTCAGCCAGTTCTCTCTCTATCCAAGTACAAATACTATTTCCCAGTCCAATATTCCATTAATCAGTAACTGTCTGTGTATCAAATGCTTTAGCAAAATCTAACTTGATCACATCCACTGCCATCCCAGAGTCGAGGTTTCTGCTCACTTCATCATAAAATGCAATTAAATTAGTCTGGCAAGATCTGTTACGCTTAAAACTGTGCTGGCAGTTGTCATTCAGAATATTTTGAAACCTACTAGCTTTTTCTGTCTTGGCAACTCCATTGCCACAGTCAATGTCTGGATAATTAGTCACCCATGATAATAACTTGATCTAGTTGTGAAGCCTCCTTTCAGTTTCCTGCATTGACATGTGATCATGTGTTGGTTCTGCTTTGGGACAGGTAAGTCCTTTGGTCTGTAGTTCAAATGTATTTTTTGAGTGTTTTGTCATCCACTGGGAGAACAAAATCTAGGGTGGAAAAAAAAACCCTAACTGCCATTGCTCTTAAACTGCATAAGAATCACAGAATCACGTTAACACCTGTGTGCGTGTGTGTTAGCCCTAGTGTGTTTATACAGTATGTAGCTTTATTAAGCACTGATACATTTTTTCCCCATATTTACAGTGAATAATTAATTGTAAAAATAAATAGATTTTGATCTTTAACTTAAATTTTATTAATCATAGCAATGTTGTTTTACAGTCAGCAGTTAAAACCAAGCATCGGTACATTTCAAATAAAGAAGAAAAAAAACAACATAGCATCATTATTGTATTGTTGACTTAAATAGTCATGCAAAAATGGAGGTTATGATGGAGAAGAAACCATAAGAGACAGTTCAGGTCGACTATTTGTGGAGGACGGAGTGCCCAAATTCAATCTTCCAAAATTATTATTTCCCAAGGTGCCCATATCTCTAAATATAGAGGGGTTTTATTGCAGATTTTGGCAATGCCATATTCAAAAATCCTATTGGCCTCAATCTGGCGTTTAATTTCCTCCAGAGTTGGTATAATCTTAGATTTCCAGTAGGATGCTATCGATGTTCGGGTAGCTGTTAATATCTGATGTATCAGAGCTTCAGTGATTTTGCCCACTCTTGGGAATGGTCTGCCCAATAGAAAGGTACACATGTCCATTGGGGTGGGGTTCGTAGTATCTTACTCAGTAGATCTAAGACCTCGGTCCATAATGGAGTGATTACCGAGCAAGCCAAAATAGATGTGGAAGAGTGCCTATTTCCCTACGGTTTCTCCTAGACTGTTATTATTAGCCTTTATTTGCTACTGTATGTTGAGTTTCTTAGTCCTTTATTGGTTGGTTTGAAAGACCGATACATGTAGAGCATCATTTAATTGTATGGACATATACTATGTAAGTAATCCTCACAGCCTCGTTTCCTTAGGTCCTGGCATCCCTGATCATTCGCCTTGCATTGGCAGAAACATTCTGCTTGAATTGTGGGATTCTTGCTCTTGATGAACCGACTACCAACTTGGATCGTGAAAATATCGAGTCTCTGGCGCATGCGCTAGTTGAGTGAGTAGAAGTTTGTTACTTTTACTAGAATTCTGGTTAACCTGGTAGAACCTTATTACACAGTAGTATTACACACTTTTGTACACAGAAAGGTATAAAACATAGATTACCATGCATTTTTGAACCTTTGTTAGATTAATGAATGCACAAATATCCATAATTCGCAACCGCAATCTTCTCTTTGTCCTGCAGGATCATTAAGAGTCGCTCCAGACAGAGGAACTTTCAGCTTATTGTGATCACACACGATGAGGATTTTGTGGAGCTTCTGGGCCGCTCGGAGTACGTGGAACATTTTTACAGGATTAAAAAGAACATAGACCAGTGCTCTGAAATCATACGGTGCAGTGTCAACTCTCTGGCTTCTTATGTTCATTAGTCCATCCCATGCAGAGGCCTCTGAATAAAGGATCTGTCTGTCATCGATGCAAACGTACAACAACCGTGCATTACTTTTTTTTGTCTGTACTTCTTGAGTAACTCTGCTGCAGACATAGGGGCATGTTTACTAACATTGGAGATAAATATCTCCAGAGATGTTGCCCATGACAACCAATCAGCAATTAAAATTAAACACTCCCCTACAAGTTAGAAAACAAAAGCAAAGATCTGATTGGTTGCTATGGGCAAGATCTCCAGAGATATTTACTTCCAATGTTAGTAAACATGCCAATTAATCTGTTCAGTGAATTTACAATAGGTTGTTTAGATACTTTACAGCTATCTAATAAATTGTAAAAAAAAAAAAAAAAGCCCCTCCACCTCGGTTGCAGTACTATGAAAACATTGTATATAGTGAATAACAAAATGGCGGCCTGCAAATGTTAGACTGCCAGTAGAATATTGAACTATGGGCCCCATGCATACAGCTTCCAGCCGTCCATGTGTACTTCTCACATCACCACTTGTCTTCCAAAACTGCTATGCTGTTTATCTAATGATGCTTTGCAGTGATTCCATAGAATCCTTATGGGTTACTGTGCATATCTCATGGCTATTCATGTGACTCCCACAATATTTGCTTTTGGCAGTACTGGTGTTTTACCAGTAGGGTGAAACCTACTTGTGTGCCTTAGTATATCCACCATATTCATAGACTTCAGCTCCCAGTGCTTCCTCCCTTTATAATGATATCCCAAACATAGGCTTGGGATAGCTAAATATAGGGTTTTTTCTGCACATTAAATACTTAGGGATGTGCAGAAATACAGGTGACGCCAAAATTGCATGTAACCTAATGTTTATTGTTCTCTCTACAAATATAAGCTGTCTGTTTGCAATTTGTCGAAGAAAAAATTCTGATCCAAAGAGGTCCAATAATCTCTCTGCATTGCAGTACAAGTCATTCTGCGGTACTAGAAGTGCTACAGTTACAGTGCTACGCGATATGTTGGCGCTATATAAATACATGTTAATAAAATAGAAGTGGTTGTGCCATATTTTTGATCCAGAGCAGACTTGTCACACTGGAGTTATAAAGGCTGTTGGTTGTTGTAGTATACCTGTGTACTTGTTTATACACTCCTGTGCTTATCTCTGCCAGGGCTCTTAAGGTGGCCATAGACGCACCAATACTATTGTACGAAACTAATTTTCGCATGATATGCGGTGCATGTATGGTGGGAGACGAGCCGACCTATATCGACAGAATTGGGCTGGCCGGAAGATTTTGATTGCGCGTCTTTGAAGGCTCTAGAACATCGGCCATTGTTAGTGCTGAATCATCAGATACAGGTAGAATTCTATTGTTTCTGCCTGTATATCTGACTATTCAGCTCTACACGTGTGTGTGTATTGAAACAAACAATCTTTCCTGCGACCAATGGTCGCAAGAACGATCGTAATTGTTACTAGGCCGAATCCTTGTGCCTGGCCAAACCGATTCTGAATCCTTATTTACGTATGTAAATTAGGGGCGGGTAGGGAAATCACGTGACTTTTCATCACAAAAGAAGATTTTATACCACTTTTTTCCTTTCCTGCTCCTAATTTGCATATACAAATTCGGGTTCGGTATTCGGCCAAATCTTTCGACCAATCCCCAAATAGTGGATTCGCTGCATCTCTAATCTGTGGCCACCTTTAGTCTTGCACAAATTTCGAGGACAAGGGACGTACATCACAGGCGATATTTGTATGCAGGAAAAGACAAAATGATGTTGTAAGGTTTCTGGTACATGTAAATGTTATAATCCTTGGTAATAAATAATGATTGATCATAAGCATTGTGTAGGTGATTTAAATTAACCTTACACTATTCTATGGAGAACAATAAAAGGAGCTTTATTAGATGTTACTTAAATAGTATTCCCTTGTGTGCTACATCCTGAAGAAGGGAGGCTGTGTTCCCCCCAAAACGTTGATTGTTGGTGGCATTAATAAAAGGGGCACAATCCCCGACTGCAACATTGGTGTGTGCGGACCGTTTTTTGAAATTGTATAGCAGTAAGGAGACCGGGCTTGGTCAACGGAGGACCAGCACCACCACGCAGAAAAGTGGAAGGAGGTGTGCGGTAATAAATATTTTATTGCAATGAAATATAGGTTCATCAAAAGCAAGTTTTTTTTTTGTTTTCTTTTTAAAGGGAACAGTAACACCAAAAAATTAAAGTGTTTTAAAGTAATGAAAATATCATGTAGTGTTGCCCTGCACTAGTAACACTAATCTGTTGCTTCAGAAACACTACTATAGTTCATATAATCATGCTGTAGTGTAACAATGTAGCAATGGCGGAAATTTAATACTGGATAGCAAATAACACCATTATGTTCTGCAGAGCTTATCTGCTGTGTAACAGGAGCCTTTTCTCCTTTGAATGACTGCCTCCATTGCTACACGGCAGCTTATTTATATAAACTATAGTAGTGCTTCTGAAGCAAACACACTAGTTTTACCAGTGCAGGGCAACACTGCATTATATTTTTATTACTTTAAAACACTTTTATGATGTTACTGTTCCTTTAAGAAAAGAAAAACTGATAAACAGAGAGAGTGTTTCTGTACATTAAGATAGAAAATGTGCACACGCAGTAGCACCTCTTTATATAACAACACAATAAATACTGAGAAGAAATATGTATAAGGAGGATGGTCTTGGTAAAATGCAAACACCATGGGTCATTATTAAGTAACCTTGAAATACTTCTAGGGTTAGCACTGAATCCAGGATTCGGTTTGGGATTTTGCCTTTTTCAGCAGGATTCGGATTTAGCCAAATCCAAGTGGCTGGCCTCTCCGAATCCTTAAAATCATGTGTCACACAAACAAGGAAGTAAAGAATTTTTTTTTTTTTTTTTTTAAACCCTCCTCGCCCCAATTTGCATAGTTGATATTTGTTGGATCTTTCACAAAGGATTTAGGCCAAACGCCAAAGTACAGTAGAACCCACATTTAAAAAATTTCAGGGGACCAGAAAAAAATGGTGTTTACACCAGGAAAATGTAAAATCGGGGAAATGTATTGTGTATAATATAGAGGTGGGACCACAAAACAACAATGTAAAATGAGGGAAAACTTAAAATCAGGGGATGTAAAATTGAGGTTTCACTGTAGGGGATTTGTGCATCCCTAAATACTTCCCTGCAGGGCCGCCATTAGAAATCACGGGTCCCCATACAACAACATTTTTGGGGCCCCACCCACCTTGGAGCCCAGACCCCGCCCACTCCCCATCACAGTTAAAAGACCACACAGACATCAGCGCTAAAAAAGTAACCCCCCACACACACAAGTTATAAAAAGCTATTGATGGTCAGGGCCCCCTTATAAGTTTTAAAAAAAAAAAACATTGGCGCCAGGCCGCCCATAAAAGTTATTTTTAAAAAGCATTGGTGCCAGGGGCCCCAAAAAAATATTTTTTAAAAAAACATTGGCGCCAGGGCCCCCCTTACAAGTTAAAAAGAAATTTGGGGCCCCAAAAAAATATTTTTTAAAAAAACATTGGCGCCAGGGCCCCCCCTTGTAAGTTAAAAAAAAATTGGGGCCCCAAAAAATATTTTTATAAAAAAACATTGGTGGCAGGGGCCTATAGAATATTAAAATAATACATTGGTGGAATTGAACTCGTGGCTTCAGGACTTCAAATTCGCCTCCTTTCATGACTTCGGGTCTTTTCGCCGCTTCAGGACTTAAATTTTGGCTGTTTGCGTGACTTCAGGTCTTTTCTGCGCTTCGGGACTTCGACACTTCCGCATTTTCGCAGATCTCCGGCTCTTTTTAAACTGCAGCACTGCCGGGCCCCCCTTCATGCCCAGGCCCGGGACACTTATCCGCCCTGTCCCCCCCTGATGGCGGCCCTGCTTCCCTGTGCAAGACCAGTACTGTGGGTTCTTTCCTTTTTCCAATCTATTTAGTTTGAAGAATATGAATGCGCTTACTAATTAACAGATTACTTATGACTGAAATGTGTGGGGTGCCTTTTATGAATGCGATTGTGAAATCTATCCCAGAAATGCGTTTCATGCATTGTGCTCAGTTTCAAAAAAATTCAGCACTTTCACAAATTTTTCGGGAAGGTGAAATGGGGCAGATTGCCTCCTCACTACTTGTAGCACATTGATAGAGTATTTAGTATCCGGTGTCCTAAAACCAGGTGTGTTTCAAAGCCACCCCATTCATGTTTATACAGTTTTGGCAATTTAAACCGGTCAGAAGTCCAAATGGAGCCCCAGGAGTCATTGGTGAGGAGCAGAAAATGCTATTACATGTGACTGTGTACATATATCCCGGATGATTTTATGTTCAATAAGAAAATAAAGCATGCCTCTGATTGGCCTTCTTTGTGGTCCTGTCGTTTATTAAACTAGGCCAATAGTTGTAGTTCTCACAATTATTTAAACTTGTGCTGAATGGTGCTACAAGTTAACTTTTAGTGTTATAGAGAGGCCAATTGTAATCAACTTTTCAATTGGTCTGTATTGTTTATTTTTTATAGTTTTTAATAATATGCCTGATATATATGTCTGACTTTCCACCCTTCAAATGGGGGTCATTGCCCCCATCTACAGTATACATACAGTATTCCTACAGCCTGGGTACATAGTGGAGCTACAACTTTGCATTTTGGGTGACTTTTTGTTTTTTTCTTAATAGGTTTTAGCCACCATGTTCATTCTCTATGACTACTACATGGGGATACTATACTGCGTATGGCACATAGCTCTGACTGTCAGCTAACTAAAATGAAAATCAGTTTTTTGTTGTTGCAGTTTTTCCCAACAGAAAACCCATGATATTTTAACTAAATGCCATGTATGTCATTACCCATAATTGGACATTGCTGTTTCCATTTATCTGTGCAATTTGCTCATATGACAGTTTTGTGGCTTCAGGTGGGAATCGGTCAGATGTGATAAGCAGTTATGAATTGTGTATCTCTAGTGGATGACAAAAGATAAGTGTTCTAGACTAGAGCTAACCATACTTTACTATGCTGAATACATATGATTTAAGATAAGAAGGGTGCTTGGAACGACTGCATCTATGCGATTGTTTCATTTCTAATATATACCACTCGTTTTAATAAACCACTCGTCTATACTATTGTTTATTGTGCAGGTGCAATTCACTACTATTCAAAAAACTCACCTGGCCAGTCCAAGCAGGAAAATGTAGATGTGGCAATGTAAACATTCATCCCCCGTCCCAAAGTTTGGTTAATGTAAAAAAATACATTTGCAGTGTTCCAAACAAAGATTTATATAACCTGAGTTTTCAAATTGTATGGAGCGCCCCCTTCAGTTTGGGTCTCACCAGGCATGTAAGGACACAAAACAGAAAAACAATATAGAAAGAAATTTAAAAAAAAAAAAAGTGATAAGGGGGAAAAAAGTAAAAGGAAAATAGACATTAAAAAAAAAAAAAGTAAAGAGTGAATACACAGATCTGTTTATTTTATATTTGGTTTATCATAGACTGCTAAAAAATCATTTAAAGAAATTTAAAAAACCCAATACGAATGTTATTCCGACTCAATAAGGATTAATTATATCTTAGTTGGGATCAAGGAGAAGGTACTGTTTTATTATTACAGAGAAAAAGGAAATCATTTTTAAAAATATGAATTGTTTGATTAAAATGGAGTCTATGGGAGAAGGCCTTGCCTTAATTTGGTGCTTTCTGGATAATGGGTTTCCTGATAACAGATCCGATACCTGTATTACACTCCTCATTAACCTCTAAAATGATTTTTTTTTTTTATTGCTAGCACAACAAAAATCTTAATGGGCTGTTACTTTATACTGGGATTAAACAGTACGCCATCTTAATCCAAAAAAAAGAACCCTACGAACTCGTGAATTTTAATTAAGATTTAAAAAACTTGAATGTTCCATTTAATATTTACTAAGCACAAATAGTTTGCATGTAAAACTTCAATATGTGAAAGATTGCAAATTCAAGTAGGATCTGTTCTAAGCAAAATTTATTTTTATTTTTTTCTTCATTTGAGTTTTTTGAGCATTTATAGACCCAGAAGATCTGAGAATGGCTTCCTAAAAAAAACGGTCTGGAATTAAGAGCAGTACTTACAGCAAAATCGTTTGCCAGAAAATCAGTAACGTAACTTGGTGGGGGTGGGCCGTGCAGACGGGCCCGCCCCCACCCTCGTCGGCGTGATTTTTCTCTGCCGCTGCAGCCGACTCCAGCTGGCTGCAGCGTGCACGATCTTCCAGGGAGGCCCTGCGGGGGGTGCAGTTGCACCCCCTGCTCCCCCGGTAGTTACGCCCCTCCAGAAAATACAAAATCCCATGCACTGTCGTCAACCTGGATGCGGAAAAGGCATTTGACAATGTTGTTTGGGATTAAAGCTCTAGATAATGTGGACTCATTCCGGGGTATAAAAATGAACAAAGTTCACATGAAAACCCTAGCATTTGCTGATGACCTATTATTAATAACTCAAAATGTCAACGACTCATTGGTGGAGATTTTAAAATTACTCAACGAATTAGGCTCTTTCTCAGGTTACAAAATAAATGTTTACAAGTGAGAATTAACGAATATTAATGTATACAGTATATATATATATATATATATATATATATCTGACTCTCGCTTGAGAAACCTGAATCTGAAAAACCCAAAACCACACTTAACATACTTAGGGCTCAAAATCCCAACAGATTTAAGGAAACTTTGTGTCAAAAATGGAAAAACGCTCCATTGAATTTGACGGGGAAAATAGAATTTTTTAAAATGCCAATTTTTCCCAAACTAATTTACCCGCTCCCGCACTTACCACTTTTAGTAAAGCACTCTGATATCAAAAACCTTGATTCCTCTCTGATCAACTTCATTTGGGGGAGTAAGAAACCTAAAATGGCTCTTTCAAATCGACGTGGTCATTACAAATTAGGGGGGTAAGAGTTCCGAACTTCAGGGTATTTAATCTAGCTTCTGTTACCAGGTATCTAATCGGATGGGAGTTCGGGGGAGATAGATATACTAACCCCAAACTAGAGATTCTGCAAGAAAACCAGTCCAGTATAGTGAATATTTTACACTACCAATGGAACGAGATACAAAAGGGACCTATACAGGGACTCGCTATTCACTTGGATATTCCTGTTCTCAAATAACTGCTTCAATCATACGCAGACCCCATTTATGCCCATACAACTCCTATGGAAAAAATTGAAATCTGGGTGTCGCCCCCCCTTTGAGGAGAAGAAAAGCTACCTTTAATGATCAAAGATGTAGTGGACTCTGCCAATGGAAACTTAGTTAACTGGGTTGACTTTGAGTCGGAACAACCTAAAGTCATGTGATCACTTTATACACATATTTATCAAGAGTGGTTTGCCCTCCAGAAACACTGGTTAGCTGATGCAGTAAATGAATTCATGGAGACTGAGAATAGATCTCATTTCTCAAAAACTATGTTCCCCAGTTAGTAAGCAAAAACATCCCCTCCAAATAGTCGCGGATAAGTGGTCCGGATATTTATGAACAGAAATCATACCCATCCAACTTTCATGTTCCATTTGTAAATGTAACAGGAATTTTGTATCTAAAAATTGGACAGTTCAACATTTTAAACTGGTCCATTTAGGCTATGGGAAAATGTACAAAAACACAACAGGTTCAAGTCCACAGTCGTTTTGTCCTAAATGCCCATTGTGCCAAATAAATATTGACTTGTTTTACTACTTATGGAGTTGCCCTGACATTCGTAAAGTCTGGTTTGCCTTGGAAAATGTTCTAAATCTTAAACTTAAAGGAGAAACAAACCCTTAATTATAAAAACCCCTACCCTACATAGACCCTGCTCCCCCCCAGCCTAGCTGTTACCCCCGGTAAATGCCCCTACCTCTTTACTTACCCCTTGGTACAGATTCTGTGCAGTGGAGTTCACAGGCGCCATCTTCTTCTCTTTAGTAACCTTGGGGTTACGCCTTCTTCCAGAGCGTTCAGCAATTTCCGTCACTTTTGGCGCATGTGCAGTTGTCGCGACCCATAAGATTGCACCAATACGCCGCTCTCTTCCCGAAGATTACCGAAGAGAAGAAGATTGCACCTGTGAACTCCACTGCACAGAATCTGCACCGAGGGGTAAGTTAAAAGGTAGAGGCATTTACCGGGGGTAACACCTAGGCTGGGAGGGGGATCTATGTAGGGTAGGGGTTTTTATAATTAAGGGTTTGGTTTTCCTTTAAATACTATATCAAATTAAGTCCTGATATGGCATTACTCCACTTGCATTACCCAAGACCGACATCGAAGAGATACCCAAAATCCCATAGTAAATTACCCTACAGCGTTATTACTTTGTTTACAGCAGCTACTAAAAAAAATGTTATTCTACTGGTTATCTACTCCGTCAATAAAAGATACTGTATCTTTTCACTCCTAAATCACCTCTGCTAGCAAGAAGCGATAAGGATAAAGACTACTGAACCCTTTATTAAGCAAGCTTTTATTGACATTTGGTCTATATATTGGGACTTAATTGACTCCAGTTGCAAATCCCGTTCACTTTGATTGTTACTAGGGATGCACCGAATCCAGGATTCGGCAGATCCAAATCCTAATTTAAATTAGAGGCGGGGAGAGAAATCACGTGACTTTTTGGCACAAAACAAGGAAGTAAAAAAAATTCCGCTTCCCACCCATAATTTGCATATGTAAATTAGGGTTCCGTATTCGGCGGAATCTTTCACGGAGGGAATCCAAAATAGTGGATTCGGTGCATCCCTAATTGTTACAATTATAACTTGTACTTTAATCGTTAATTCCACATGAATTATGTTTACAATTATCTAACTGTTCCCACATATCAATGTATAACAGTACTTTTATTGATTAGTACTTAATATTTGCTGAGCGTTGTTAGGTTTGGTTTAATTAAATTTTCTTACCTTAGTCTAAAAACAGTTTAGATGGTGTCGCCATCAATTATTTGTAACGCACTACTTTTTCATGTCACTTACACCCTAAACTGTATAAATTTGCATAACAGTCCAACGCTGGACTAATGTTAAAATCTTGCTTGTTTGTTAATTTGTTAAATGATTGAAAATCATGAGTACAATATAAATTCAAAGCACTCAAGTTTGCTAAAAATGTGAGTTTATTTGAATTGAAAAATACCTCTATACCCTATAATGGTGAGCCTCCAACAATACTTTTTTTTCCCGCTTCAGGTGAACTCTATAAATTTCTAAAGAAAGGTGTCCCTCACCTCAATTTTTCAATGGCCTGGGTGCAGCACCCTGAACCCACATCTTAGGGAGCTTTTATCACATGTGATTGGCATAACTGGTTTTGCAAATCTAAAAACAAGCATAAGGATTTATTTTTTCCATTTGGCTTCTTACTTTTACAGGGAATTCTGCCAAAAAGAGGAAACATAAAGGGACAACGAAACAAGTCGCCCTAGTGGTGTCATTATTAAATGTTTAAAAATAACAGATGAGTGTGCCGAAACTGCACAGTCAGCACAGCATAATCCTTCACTGGAATTGTTCAGTGGAATCTCATTCTAACCACGTTTTTATATGCTGCTAAATACATTTTTGCAAAGAAAAAAAAGGATTATGTAAGAGTCACAAGAATCTGATTGCATGCTAATATCAGTGGCAGTTCCTACTTACTGCTCAAAAAAACACTTTTAAATGGGAAGTTGTGTCAGACTATTACGGGCAGATTTATCAAAGGTTTCGAGGTGAATTTTCAAACTGAAAAAATTCCAAATTCGAGCTATTTTTGTGTACTTCAACTAGGGAATGGTCCAAATTCGATTCGAATTTGCAAAAAATGTATGTCTCTTTAAAATTTTGACTTTGATCACTTGCCATCTAAAAGCTGCCGAATTGCTGTTTTAGCCTATGGGGGACCTCCTAGAACCTATTTGGAGTCAATTGGTGGACTTTGAAAAATCAAAGTTTTGATTGGGAAAAACTTCTAATCAAAATGCGCTTTTCCTTTGATTTGAATTTCGCCAAATACGGACCTATTCGATCGAAAACTTTTACTTAATTTAGTTTGGTCCTTTTTAATTAGAATTTCGAAGTTTTTTCAATTCGTAATTCGACCCTTGATAAATCTGCCCCTCAATAGGCTTATGTAATAAAATGTTTAAATAATTTGCTCCGTTAAAATACAGTAGAACCCCCATTTTATGTTTTTCAGGGGACCAGAAAAAAATGATGTCAAATCTGGAAAAATGTAAAATCAGGGAAATGTGTTAAAGTAACTTTTTCTTCAAGTACTGAAAGGATATAAGCACAGGAGTAGTTTTACTTTGAGATATTTATTTATTTTATGTGTTAATAACAAGGGGGTTAAGCATTGCAGTGTTAATGTTACACTAAGGGGGGGGGGACATGTGCAAGACTCTCTGTCAGTCACATACACAACCTAAAGCAATAAGTGACTATATAAGGGGCAGACTAATTGGAATGGACCATTTACAGACAGAATGGCAAAATATACATCTGGTTAGTATTTTAAAACTCTTTATTTCACAAATAATAAAATTCAGGGGAACCGTTTTTGGGAACATCAGGACAAAATGTTGATCCGATGTTAAATCCGGGGAAAACATTACTTAAAATCAGGGAAATGCATTATAAATTGGTGGGACCACAAAATAAAAATGTAAAATAAGGGAAAACTGAAAATCAGGGGACTGAAAATCAAGGTTGCACTGTCTGCTGGCAGAACGAGGATGTCTCCAATTGCGCAACATAGATCTAGAATGTCTCAACAAAGTCTCTTGGCATTGGTATAAACCCCCAATAAACGTGAATATTGAGAAAAGCACCGTTTTTCCCCCCAGACTGGAGGACCTAGGTTTTCTGTATTGCCTGAGGCACCTTTGTTTATCTATGACACCCTAAAACAAAAGCACCTATAAGTTCTGCAGCTTTGCACAAAAGTGACTCCTGACATACTGTACGGGATAGGAGGTTTAAATATATACAAGCTAGGATTACGGGATGCAGGGGGACCTACCAGCAAGAGTTTATCATGGTAAATTTAAGAAAACACCTGAATAATCAGGATATGGGGTGTAACTTGAAGCCCCTCCCCCCAGCACACAGCAATAATTTGTTTCATGCCCCACCCCTGGAGTTGTGACCACAATTTATTTATTTTTCCCCCACTTCTACATTCTTCCCTTACCTTAAAGGAATACTGTCATGGGAAAACATTTTTTAAAACGCATCAGTTGCTACTCTAGCAGTCTTCTGCACGGAAATCCAATTCTCAAAAGAGCAAACAGATTTTTTTTTATTCAATTTTGAAATCTGACATGGGGCTAGACATATTGTCAGTTTCCCAGCTGCCCCAGTCATGTGACGTGCCTGCACTTAAGGATGGAACTACTTTCTGGCAAGCTGTTATTTCTCCTACTTAATGTAACTGAATCAGTCTCAGTGGGACTTGGCTTTTACTATTGAGTGTTGTTTTTATATCTACCAGGGAGCTGTTATATAGTGTTAGGGAGCTGCTATCTGGTTACCTTCCCATTGTTCTATTGTTGGGCGGTGGGGGGTGATATCACTCCAATTTGCAGTACAGCAGTAAAGAGTGACTGAAGTTTATCAGAGCACAAGTTGCATGACTGGGGGCAGCTGGGAAACTGACAATATGTCTAGCCCAATGTCAGATTTCAAAATTGAATATAAAAAAATCTGTTTGCTCTTTTGAGAAATGGATTTCAGTGCAGAATTCTGCTGGAGTAGCACTATTAACTGATGTATTTTGAAAAAAAACATGTTTTCCCATGACAGTATCCCTTTAATTGACCCCTGCAGCTACAGTGTCTGCGGCCAGCTACTTATGCTGTAAAGGTAGTGTAGAGGTGATAAAATGATGATGAATTTTATGGCTTTAAACAAATTGTCCCAATACTCTTCATTCATAAAATTCAAAAATATATTCAATCAGCATAATAATAATAAAAGTTAGTACCGTATGTACTAGCTTTTATTATTATGCTGATTGAATCATTTTTTGAATTCTATGAATCAAGAGTATTGGGACAATGTGTTTAAAGGGGAACTCCACAAAAACATAACTTAAGCTTTTTGAAAAGTAAACATAATTTCAAGCAACTTTGCAATATACATCAATTAAAAATGATGCAGACTTTTCATGAATTTTTAATGGTTTCTGACAGTTCCCTAAGCCTAGCCCCCTGCTCTCCTGCTGATCTATCTGACTACTTTGTTGAGCTGGCTGACTACTGTTACTTTGTATCAACAGCCATCTGTCCTCAGCCTGCATCCTCCAAACCCCACAATTCCCTGCACACGTGATTCCAATAAGCTAAGGAACATCACAGTGCAATGCATTGTGGGTTATGTAGTTCCTGCATGCTGTCTGTAAGCTGTGGAGAAGTTGTTACAATTTGTAACATCAGTGTTTAGTCCCTCCTTCCCTGCCAGGATTTTAAATAATGCAGAAAGAGTAGAACTGTTAAACAGCTGGATTTCAGCATAGAAAATGTCATTAATTCATACTTTTTGAAGAAACAGGTAACTGTGATGGATATATTAGGAGTTTATCAGATTTTGGCTTGAAAGCCAGAGTTCCCATTTAATTGTGATATAATGGTGCCTTGAGAACTGAGGCAGGTCCCTGACACTCAGCTGCCTTATCTGGACTCCCCGTGACCCCTGTGTCTTATTTGCATTTTTGGAAATGATCTGGCTGCCTAAATGTACTTCAGTACTCTCATTAAATGAACTCATAGAAAGTTTGGCAACCACATTGCTCATAGATGTGAGTGAAATTGAAAAGGCAAAAAAAAACCTTTACCCGAAGCGATTAAAAAGTCAGAAGTCCAGAACACAGAGATAATCACCTTCAGCAAGGAATATAAAACCACCGAAACACATTCATGGCTAAAAATGACACAGAACTGTAATTATTTAGCTGATTCTTATCAGGTTATTGTAGCTGGTTTCCCAGTCTCAATTGTGATTTTATCACCCCAATTCTTCCCCTTTAGCAGAAAACTGGAGAACTTCTTACCAACTGGTGGCCTTCGTATACTTTCGCTATATTTTTTTTTTTTTGCATTCTTGTAATGTAGGGGTTTTTTGTGTGCATTATTGTTATTGCTACTTTTTATTAATCATCTTTCGATTCAGGTCTCTTCTATTCATAGTCCAGTCTCTTATTGAAATCAGAGCATGGTTGCTAAGGTCATTTGGACCCTAGCAACCAGATTGCTGAAATTGCAGCTGAATAAAAGCTAAATAACTCAAAGACTACAAATAATAAAAAATGAAAAACAATTGCAAATTTTCACTCTCTACAACATCATGCTAAAAGTTAACTCAAAAGTGAACAACCCCTTTAACCGAGAGCTTTTCAAACCAACTGACACAAATTACAACTGCTATAAAAGCCATCCCTTGCCAGGCTAAACATTACCAAACCATATAAACCGGCAGTGGTTCAAATACTTATGGCAACCAGAATGCAACGGCAAGAAAGTAGAAAATAATAACAGCAGTAAATATTTAAAGGGATTCTGTCATCATTTTTAGGATGTATTTTTTATTTCCAAATTACACTATTTAATTCACTCTACGATATAAAATTTCATTCCTGAACCCTCAAGTGTATTTTTTTTTTTAGTTGTAATATTGGTGTGTAGGCAGCCATCTCTGGTCATTTTGCCTGGTCATGTGCTTTCAGAAAGCGCAAGCACTTTAGGATGGAACTGCTTTCTGGCAGGCTGTTGTTTCTCCTACTGTAACTGAATGTGTCTCAGTGGGACCTGGATTTTACTATTGAGTGCTTTTCTTAGATCTACCAGGGAGCTGTTATCTTGTGTTAGGGAGCTACTCTCTGGTTACCTTGCCATTGTTGGTGATATCACTCTTGCAGCACAGCAGTAATAAGTGACTGAAGTTTATCAGAGCACAAGTCACATGACTGGGGTCAGCAGGGAAAGTGACAATATGTCTAGCCCCATGTCAGATTTAAAAATTAAATATAAAAACATCTGTTCGCTCTTTTGAGAAACAGATTTCAGTGCAGAATTCTGCTGGAGCCGCACTATTAACTGATGTGTTTTGAGAAAAAAAACTTTTTTCCCATGACAGTATGCCTTTAGGGGAAATATGAAAAAAAAAATCACATAGCAACAAGAGGGCAAGAAGCACTGCCATAAAGCATTTCTGGAGTAAAAGTGGTGGTAAACTGGTGTAAAATACTTTTTCCATATTCACAAACAGAAATCTGCCAAAATTCTGACTTAACCACCACTTTTCATATTTTAGTGAATGAAAGACAGTTCAGACACTTTTATGAATTTGTCTTTCAAACGACATAAAAATGATGCAAAAACAACATTTCAAATGCCATTTTCTTCAGACATTTTAAAAATGGAGTAAAGCTCAGTATAATTCTTCCCCATGTGTCAAAGTTTCCTCGTGAGGTGACTAAGAGTTCATCGGACGAATTGATAAGTGATAAACCAATACTTGGGCTTGATAAACGGGTCCTTAAAGGGATACTGTCATGGGACAAACAAATTTTTTCAAAATGAATCAGTTAATAGTGCTGCTCCAGCAGAGTTCTGCGCTGAAATACATTTTTTAAAAAAGCAAACAGATTTTTTTATATTCAATTTTAAAATCTGACATGGGGCTAGACATTGTCAATTTCCCAGCTGCCCCTGGTCATGTGACTTGTGCCTGCACTTTAGGAGAGAAATGCTTTCTGGCAGGCTGCTGTTTTTCCTTCTCAATGTAACTGAATGTAGCTCAGTGGGACATGGGTTTTTACTATTGAGTGCTGTTCTTAGATCTACCAGGCATCTGTTATCTTGTGTTAGGGAGCTGTTATCTGGTTACCTTCCCATTGTTCTTTTGTTTGGCTGCTGGGGGGAAAAGGGAGGGGGGTGATATCACTCTAACTTGCAGTACAGCAGTAAAGAGTGAAGTTTATCAGAGCACAAGTCACATGACTTGGGGCAGCTGGGAAATTGACAATATGTCTAGCCCCATGTCAGATTTCAAAATTGAATATATAAAAAAGTTTGCTCTTTTGAGAAATGGATTTTGAGAAATGGATTTCAGTGCAGAATTCTGCTGGAGCAGCACTATTAACTGATGCATTTTGAAAAAAAAATTTTCCCATGACTATCCCTTTAAGAGATTTTATATCGGAGTACCACTGATAATTGCTGTTAAGTGGGTGTTGGTAATAAAAAAAAAAAGAGACCAAAGAGCCAAAAACAAGGTCCTTTTTCTCCTTTTTAATTTTTTTAGTTTTAGCAGCAATTAGACACTTGACCTAAGATAATAAAAACTATTTCTGATACATATCATTGTATTATGCAAAATAGCATTTCTTGTATTTCGATCCTTATATCTTGTTACAGAAGTGGAATTACACAAACATGTAGGCAGCTTTAGAAAGCCCGGGTTATCCTGAAAAAAAATGATTAAAGGAGAATTTAAAGTAAAAAATCCCCTACCCTACATACACCCCCCTCCCTCCCCCCCCAGCATGTGTTATCCCGTGCAAATGCCCCTAACTCTTTACTTACCCCTCTGTGCAGATTCTGTCCAGGACGCCATCTTCTTCTCTTTGATAATCTTCGGGTAGTAAGTGCCGTATTGGCGCATGCGCAGTTCTAGCATTTTCCCGGTTTGCGACAACTGCGCATGCGAAGAAAGTGACAGAAATTGCAGAATCTCTGCTCTTATTCCGATTATTACTGAAGAGCTGGAAGATTGCTGCTGGACAGAATCTGCACCGAGGGGTAAGTAAAGAGTTAGCGGCATTTGCCCGTGGTAGCAGCTAGGCTGGGAGGGAGGAGGGAGGTCTATGTTAGGGTTTTTTTTTTTTACTTTATGGTTGAATTCTCCTTTCAACTCAAATCCAAAAGTGGTCATATTAATGGGATAATCCCAGATAACACGGTCACACACCCACAACAAGGTTCCAAAGACGCGCTTGTGGTATATTGCATCAAATGTCCCTGCGGTTTGGCATACAGTACGTTGGACAAACATCTAGACACATTAAAGTCAGATTAAATTAACATAAATCCATAATACGGAATTACAAACCACCAGTAACAACATTGAACCCCACAGGTAATATTGAAATGAAAAACCTAAAAAAGAAACTTTATTAGTAGTGATGGGCGAATTTATTCGCCAGGTGCAAATTCGCAGAGAATTCCCGTGATTCGCCACTGGTGAATAAATTTGCGAAACCGGCGCGGAAATTCTTTTTCGAATTTCACGGGATATTTTTCAGCGAAGCAAAACGCCCCAAATTCGCCCATCACTGTTTATTAGCCCGACACTTCTACACACAGGGGCACCGGGTGGATGAGCTTTGTTGGCAGATACTTGAAAAAGTGTCACTACATCAGGGACAGGACAAATAAATTCAACTACTCCAGAGGGAGTGTTTTTGGCTATGGCTACTTCAAACAAAAAGCCCTAAGGGCCGTAATGAAGATTTCTGTCTTGCTTCTTATGAATTTTTATCTGTTCAGCTAACTTTGTTGTTTTTTTCACTCTTTTAACAGATAAGAAACCATACTGATATCTGTTTAAGGACAGGTAAAATTTCCCTATTCCCTTCCCTCTATGGGCAGAGACACACGTTCAGATTCGGGAAGATTAGTCGCCCAGCGACAAATCTCTTCTTCAGGGCGACTAATCTCCCCGAACTGCCTTCCCCTGCCTAGAAAGGAAATCGCCCACAGGATGGCACTCGGAGCGATTCGTTTTCCAAATCCGCCTGAAGATTTCTTGCAAGGCAACTTTGGACGACTTCGGAAAATGAAGCGCTCCGAGTGCCTCCAGCCATCGATTTTCATTCTAGGCAGGGGAAGGCAGTTTGGGGAGATTAGTCGCCCTGAAGAAGAGGAGATTTGTCGATGGGCGACTAATCTTCCCGAATCTGACCATGTGTCTCTGCCCTTAATGCAGGGGTAGTGCGATACTTTGTAACTTTCTATTAATATTGCCATTTTTTTTATTTCCTACCTTTGGTAGTTACTTTTGTTATTTTATTTCAACTCATTAAGTGGTGTTTTCCTTTAGGTCATTTTTTCAATTTTGGACTTTGTATTTTTTTTGGGCTGTTTTTCGTTTATTAATTTTTTGAAAATATTTTTTGATTGGCTGCAATGTCATAGACTAGAGTGTTTAATTGGTACAAAAAAATGTTTGGACACTGGAATAGACTCACTTTGGGGGATTTAATGCTTCTCACGCATTATGTCAATTTTGTATTCCTGAAAACTGCTAATTGTAATTTGTTAATTGATCAATCAATTTGTATTTTCCACACTAAGCCTCTCACATGCTTGACATAGCGGCGTGTCCCGAAATGTTGCATTTCTGCACATTAATAAGGGTGTTCCCTGCAACTCGAATTCCTTGTGTGCCGGTATCTTTTTCCATTTCATTGACTGGGAGGTCAATGAATATACGTATTCTGACCCACCCTCTTCTCTATGCACACATTTTTTTTAAACTATGCAAAAAAGATCATTTTTGTACAAAAAAGAGACTACAGGGAATTTGGAATACGCAAAAGCTCCATAGAGTTTTTGAACTCAAGAATGATTGTATTCACATGCAAGTCTCCATAGCTTCACCACTTTACTTTGTTTTTCACACATCCTCAAAGGTTACAACAAGCACAATCCCTCCCCGGAGCTCAACCTTCTGTGGACCTTCTGGTCTATAGGAGTAGTCCGGCCGAAGCTGGAGGTACCACCAACAATGATTTATAAAGACATTGAAAGCCCTGACCCCGCAGTGGGATGTCTGCTGAAGGTAAGGTAACTTTAAAAAGACAGTATAGTATGAATTTTGTGTACACAGAACCCATTTACTCCACACATAACTCTATCCCTTAGAAATAGTTAAAACATCCAGAGTTCAGTAATATAAGCTATCATTCACGGATTGGTTATAATTAAAGGTGCACTGGGGTCTCTTGGGACCCCCCAAACCCAACAAAGTTAAGTGGAAACCTTTTTATGATAGGGGGTCTATGAGACTTCTTTTACTCTTATGTTCAGTATGGCTCAAGGAAATAAAGAAGATGATAGTCCCCTTACCTTATCCCTTATAATTCTGTTTTGTCACTTTTTTCCCCAACAGTGTGTCTGTAAATTTGAACAGATAAATTTGACTTAACTTAATCTGCTGCGAATTTTTCTCATAAGCCATAATTCTTTTAATGAATAAATGTGGATTTCAGAATTTCTTCTTTTATCTTTTATCGCTGTGTCACCGCTTACACCTATATCTTATCTATGTCACTAGCGAACACTAATGGGGACATAGTGTTGTGTTTGCAATTTTTTTTTTTGCCCAACAGAATTTACAAATTGTGGTTTAGATGTGTATAAATAGCAGTGAAAAAAAAAATTTGCATCTGTGATTCATTGGGATTTTTAACCATTTCAACTCTGAAGGTCGATTCTGTTGTCCCCAGGTTCTGCTAATATAAAGAGGGCTAGAAAATGTTTCCAGGCACAAAGCTCCAGCTATCTTTATTGCGTCAACTTCTTGTTGTGACAAGCTATCAATATGATGTTGGCTATGAGGTCTGCAGTACTTTTGTCTCTTCTTACCATTGCCTGGGGTATGTCATACCAAGCAGCTATATTAACAGAGATTATAACATTAATTGACAATGTTTCAGCCTCTGATATGGTAAGTGCTTTTCGTTTATCCATACATTGTCTCAAAAAAATGTTGTATTATTTGCATAGGCAGGGACCCTATCCAAAGGCCTCCTATGAACTTGATGTGTCAGTAGGAGGTACATTCTTTCTTAGAATACAAAATATTTTTCTGGTGTAGGGATATAAACAGTTAAAGTACTGAACTAGAAGTGTAGGGGGTTGTATTTGGAGTTCATTCTATGCTAAACACAAGTGCCCCCCCCAAAACTGCTCTCATCTAGCTTCCAACATTCCATTCCCTTAATCATTAAGGTTTAAATTGTATTATTTATTAACTATAAATACAAACATTTACTATGCTACAAAATACAAGTATACTCAGGGTGAATAAAAAGTGAGCATAACGGGCATCTGTCTGCCAAACCAATCAAAAATTGATGAGAAAACGGTGCCGCCTCTTCACCAGTTGAGCCTTGGGCACCATAATTGATACATAAACCCATCATATTCATTAAAAAAGTATATCATCTCATTTGATTTTAGTTCTAGGCTATTTTCTTCTTATGTCCTCCCCTAACCTTTATTGTCAAAAATATTCGTTCTCTTTCCCTGTTATAATTTCCTCTAGACCCTCCCTAATTCCCACTAGACTTCGTTTTCTCCCTTCCCTTCCAGGTCTTATGAAATCTACTTTATTCTCCCTTCCATTTTCTTAGTATTTCTTTTAAATTCTTTTGTTCTCTTTGTTTCTCTTACACCCTTCTCCTTGCTTGTCACGTATCTTAATAATCGCTTTTCTATTCTACCATTTTATCTTTCTCTTTTCTATCTCACAATAAAGCTCACAGTATAAAACTAAGAGGCAAAATTTTCAAGCATTTTTTAGAGCAATGCCTTCGTATTTAACAATTTCTCTTCTTCTAAATTCCTGCTTGTAGTGTATTTCCCATTTCATATTTCATTTGCCTCAGTATCAACCACAAGAAAATAATATCTAATCATAGCTAGTATGAAAAAGTTGCACTCAATGGTCAAGAAGGAAGGACATGGCTTATCCTGTGCACCAACTTTAAAATTAACGACTAGAAGGGAAAAATGCTGCATGCAATGTTCTTCCCCTTAAAAATGTGATTTGCTTCCCCCCTTCTGCCCTTGTTTCTTCTACTCTCATCCTTTCCATTCTAAACCTAACTAGTTAGCCCTACCTATAGTAATATCTGTATGGCTTTCCTTGTCTTTGAGCATTTGTTAAATGTAACAAAGATCATTTTATATTCCCACTAAAGTTGTTTTCACATATATTCATAGATATCTCTTATTTCATTTAAGGAGGCATGTTCCTTTATTCCTGATGTTTTTCAACACAATGAGGTAATTACTCTATTCAGTGTTTTTCACCATGTCATAATAATATACAGCAGCAATAGTAATAATATACAGTAGCATATAGTATTCAACATGTCATAGTATAGCAAATATATAAATATCCTGTACATTATACAGTATATCACTATAAACCATGGTTAGTGATGTAATCAGTTATAATTGGTGCTAAGTGATGCTTTTTCTCTTATATGACTCACTGAAACGTGTGTATTATAATAAATAATGCACTCCCTACAGTAAAATATGTCACCTTGGAGTTGCGTGACCTGTGTAAAAGCACTCGTCCTTCAGCCTCATACCTTTATAGGGGCATGGAACTCCTCGGTGACTTCTAATATCCGTATTTTTTACAACCATGGTACTTAATTCACTATATAATTCACAGAAAGAAAAAAATGTTGTTTCCATAAATAGCCATTTCTTGTGGGTGATTAAGAGTGTAGATAATAAATTATTACTGACATTTCTGAAACTGAAATTTCCATTGTTTACTGTGGAAGTCTCGGCTCCAGGTTTAAGTATATTGGTCCGTTGCTTGAGCTTCTGTTTGATGCGTAGTTAGAGAAACGGAAAATTTCTGAAATGGAACTTCCATCCCTTAAAAGATATAAAAAGGAACAATAATGGACAGAGAGAGGATAAAGATGATCTGAGCACAATGAATGATGCAGGACTAGGCATGCTAATTGTACCAAGACACTAAATTGCCTATCCAGGCCCCCTCCTTCACTTAATAAATTGGGCTTTGGAAAAAAAAACGAGCTGTTTTTTTATTGCTCCATATTTTTGAAGGCATTAAGGATTCAAAAGGGTGCTAGTACTACGCTAGTGAATATCCAGTGTATAACACAGCACAGCTTCAAGGAAATATTTAAATAAAAAGCCTTTATTGTAACATTTGGCTTCTGATCCAATACATGCAACGTTTGCGGCCAAACCGTGGCCCTTTATCAAGCATACTGTTTGAAAACACATTGTTGCAATTTATAAGGTTCTTACACAGTGCCATCTAGTGGCTTTCTTTTAACATTGTATCAACAGATCCTAAATAAAGACAAACATTGTTACAGAACAAATTGTGTCACTTATCTATTTCTTGCATAACTATTCTTCTACTCATGTGTCTAACTGGGTCTGTTTTTGTTCACACAAAACTGCCTTGACCATTTCTCTAGACTCATCCATAATCTGCAAGAAATAAAGTGACAATATAATTAAAAACAAATATAAAATGCAAGACTCATCTAATATTTAAAAACATAATTATCTAAATACCGGGTGCAAATCGTATTCTCGATTAAGACCATGGGGTTCTAAAGTTTCCAAAGTGCGAATCCATTTCGCTTCCTTAATTAATACCTCTTTTTATCGCCACCCCGGCGTAGCATTGATACACTGTCTATTACCTGAAATTTTAACTGTTGAACACCGCGGCCTTTCTCCTTGAAGCTGAGCTGTGTTATACACTGGATATTCACAATTGAGGTGGAAATTGGACCACGGAACACGAGCACTGATTATTACTGAAATTGGATGCTGGGGAGTGCTGACTGAACTATAACTAGTACTACACTGGTGCTACGCTAATACGCCATTGATCACAATGGTGTTCCACCACTCAATGCAGGTATCCCTGATTAATAAGTGTACCAACTCCTCCTGACTGTGAGGAGAGTCTCAACATACTTACATAGTAAGTAAGGTTGAAAAAGGTCAACCTTTTAAGTCTATATATATAACCTGCCTAACTGCTAGTTGATCCAGAGGAAGGCAAAAACCCTGTTTGAAGCCTCTCCAATTTGCCTCAGATGGGGAAAATTAATTCCTCACTCTAAAATGGCAATCGGACTAGTCCCTGGATCAACTATAAGCATATTTAGCCGGTATCTCCTTTCTTCTAATCGGAATGGGTGACCTTGTGTCAGCTGGAAAGACCTACTGGTAAATAAAGCATTAGAGAGATTATTATATGATCCCCTTATATATTTATACATAGTTTTCATCATCACCCCTTAAGTGCCTCTTCTATAGTGTGAACATCCCCAATTTGGCCAGTCTTGATAAATTGTAAAAAAAATCTAACTGCTGGAAATCCTTTTGAATTTCTCAGATTGATCCTTACTCAATGCAGCATTACATGCGACCACTGTTGCCCCATGAACTACATTTAGGGCCGATTCACTAACTTCGAGTGAAGGATTTGAAGTAAAAAAACGTCGAATTTCGAAGTGTTTTTTGGGCTACTTCGACCATCGAATGGGCTACTTCGACCTTCGACTACGACTTCGAATCGAAGGATTCGAACTAAAAATCATTCGACTATCCGACCATTCGATAATCAAAGTACTGTCTCTTTAAAAAAACCTTCAACCCCCTAGTTCACCATCTAAAACCTACCGATCTCAATGTTAGCCTATGGGGAAGGTCCCCATAGGCTTTCCTAAGTTTTTTTGATCGAAGGATATTCCTTCGATCATTGAATTAAAATCCTTCGAATCGAACGATTCGAAGCATTTAATCGTTCGATCGAAGGAATAATCCTATCTGCGCTAAGTCCTTCGACTTCGATATTCGAAGTGGAAGGATTTTGATTCCCAGTCGAATATCGAGGGTCAGCTAACCCTCGATATTTGACCCTTAGTGAATCGGCCCCTTAGAATTTTTTATCAAAGCAAGAGAAAGTAGAGATCAGATGCATGCTGCTACTTCTGGAAATGATGGCCACAAACAACACTGCCACAGAGTCAGTGAATGCAGAATTTTGTGAAAAAAAAATCACTTCCAGAGGGACTGGGGGGCAGCATAGGGGCATATTTATCAAGGGTCGAATTGAAAAAACTTCGAATTCAAAAAGACCAACCGAAATGAAGTTTTAAGTTTTTTTGGGGTTGAATAGGTCAGTTTTCGATTGAATAGGTCTGTATTCGGCCATATTTGAATCATTCGAATCAAATTAATAGCGCATTCGGCCGAATTCAATTCAAAGTTTTTCCCAAGGTTCTAGGAGGTCCCCCTTAGGCTAAAACAGCAATTCAGTAGGTTTTAGATGGCAAATTTAAAATTCAAAACGAACTTGGAATAACCCCTAGTTGAAGTACACAAAAAATAGCTTGAAATCCAAATTGTTTTCATTCGAAAATTCACCTTGACCTTTGATAAATCTGCCCCCTAATGTTACATACAGATAGGGATTACTTGTCATCCACTCCGAATATGCAGAAATAATCTTCCCAAACATGTAAATATATTTGGCTTGTAGTATTTAGCGATCATAATTTATAATAATGCTTCTTTTCTTTTGCCGACAACCCTTGGATCTTGTATAATGATGCCACCCCAGATGAGTTTGCTTTTTTGCCAAGCTGCAAAAGGTCTGGAAAATAAATGTTCTTCATCAGAAGTCATCTTTAAGAAAATCGCAAGGAACTTGAGGTCTCTGGGCCTGAAGGTGTGTACCTTTCTGACTTGCTAAGTAAAATGTGAATTATTCTATTGTAGGTGGGTGACAGTTCAATGAATTACGTACTTTTATAAATAATCAGGCAACACTTGTACTTTTATTTATGACAACTTGGTCATGATTCCAGGGTAATTGCAGTCGCCAGGAACAAGCATGTGATACAATTGTGGCTGATGCACCAAAACTAAAGCAGAATTGCAAATGTATAGGGAGCACCACATACACTTTACATGTGCAACTATTCATGGGTTTTGCTTACTTCTTACACGTATGACCATGTCACGATCATGTAATAAAGTCTGAAGGAAGTCATAACACTTACCATTTCTTGCTGTGCAGTCTAAGGGGCACATTTACTTAGAAGTAAAAAATTTCGAATTTCGAAGTTTTTTTTTTGGCTACTTCGACCATCGAATTGGCTACTTCGACCTTCGACTAAGACTTCGGATCGAACTATTCAAACTAAAAATCAAACTAAAGTACTGTCTCTTTAAAAAAAACTTCGACCCCCTACTTCGCCACCTTAAACCTACCGAGCACCAATGTTAGCCTATGGGGAAGGTCCCCATAAGCTTTCTAAGCATTTTTTGATTGAAGGAAAATCGTTTGATCTATGGATTAAAATCCTTCGAATTGTTCGATTCCAAGGATTTAATCGTTCGAAATACGTTATATTCGAAGTCGAAGGATTTAACTTCGATGGTCGAATATTGAGGGTTAATTAACCCTCGATATTCGACCCATAGTAAATGTGCCCCTAAGTATTACCACAATGAACGTTTCAGTTGAAACTGATGATCCAATCATTTACCCTCTAGGCAAGGGACAGGATTACAATTGAGGCCTAGCCAGATCTGTTGACTGGCATAAGAATGTTCAATTTTTGGACTGATATTAAAGGGGAACTATAGCAAAAATTAAAATGTAATATGAGCGTCCTCATATTGAAGTAAGAAACTTTCTAATTACAATCAATTAAATATTCTGCATTGTTCCTGAAAAAAATCAAGTTTATCTTCACTATTCCTCTTCATTCTGTCTTCATGCAGCAGTTGGGTGTCAGATGAATGATCCAATATATCTTATAGAGGGGCTCCCTTCCATAGTAGATCTCACTCAAATAACTGATTCCAGTACAAACAAAATCTAACAAAATAACTGCCTTTTGCACAAATTCTGCATGTAGAGAGACATGATGTCTGGTGATTTTACTAGAGTGAGCTCTAATACATCTTCTAGGCAAAAGGAGCCCCCCTTATAAGATATATTGGATCATTCATCTGACACCCAACTGCTGCATGAAGACAGAATGAAGAGAAACAAATGCTGAGAGAGGGATAGTGAAGATAAACTTGATTATTTCAGAAACAGCAAAGAATATTTAATTGATTATATTTCGAAAGTTTCTTATATCAGTATGATGGAGCTTATAATACATGTTCGTGATAGTTCCCCTTTAATGGGGCTGGCTGTTTGGGAAGGCATGAGCCAGCAAGTAGCATTGCCACCTTTATCCATCAGAGCATTTTTTCATGAAGAGTTTAAATGAAGTGACCTGCATGTTAACCAAAATTCCAGTAATGATATGGTTATTTTATTTCTGTACATCGGTATTAGATATATTGGGTATGATTCAATTCAGTGAGAAAAAGTTAACTCATGGTTTATATGTGAAAACTCATGGACAAGATTCAATTTGAGGGGAAAAAACGTTGCTCTTATTTCAGTTCTAGTTTTTTCTTGTAGACTTCAGTAGAATTTTCACGTGATAAACCATGAGATAAGTTTTTTTTGAATTGCATCCCAAAATTTCAACCGTAACTTTTCACGTAATAAACCCTTTTCTCACTGAATTGAATCTGGAACATCAAATTATGGTTTGTAATTTTGATAAAAAATATTGTAATAGTCATTTTTCTTGTAATAGTTGCTTGGTAAAGTCAGGGAGCATGTTCCATAGTTGCAGCAACCAAGATATCAAATAGTTTAGAGAGTCAGCAACCAGACAATAAAACATGGGGGAAGAGAATGAAATTCTAAATCATTTTAAAAGATTTTAAGAAAGACCATTTAAAAAAAAAAAAATAATAGGTGTTTAAAACATAAAAAATGAAAACATAGAAAGCAACTGAAAAGTCAAAATTTCCTCTTTCTCAATCTGCTATGTACAGGTATGGGATCCATTATCTGGAAAGCCGCTATCCGGAAAAGCTCCAAATTACAGAAAGGCCATAGACTTAATTTTATCCAAATAATCCAAATTTTATAATTTAATAATGAGATTATAAAACAGTACCTTGTACTGGATCCCAACTAAGATATAATTAATCCTTATTGGAAGCAAAACCCGCCTATTGGGTTTATTCAATGTTTACATCAAGGGGCCGATTCACTAACTTCAAGTGAAGGATTCGAAGCTAAAAAACTTCAAA
Organism: Xenopus laevis; assembly: GCF_017654675.1. Lineage (NCBI taxonomy): Eukaryota > Metazoa > Chordata > Amphibia > Anura > Pipidae > Xenopus > Xenopus laevis. The sequence goes on from NC_054375.1 coordinate 44,687,168, forward strand.
TTTCAAAGTTTTTTTTGGGCTACTTCGATCATCGAAGGGGCTACTTCGACCCTCGACTTTGAATCGAAGGATTCGTAGTAAAAATCGTTCGACTATTCGACCATTCGATAGTCGAAGTGCTGTCTCTTTAAAAAAAACTTCGACCCCCTAGTTCGCCATCTAAAAGCTACCGAAGTCAATGTTAGCCCTAGGGGAAGGTCCCCATAGGCTTGCCTAACTTTTTTTGATCTAAGGATATTTCTTCGATCGTTGGATTAAAATCCTTCGAATCGTTCGATTTGAAGGATTTTATCGTTCGATCTAAGGAATTATCCTTCGATCGTTTGATCGAACTATCTGGGCTAAATCCTTCGACTTCTCTATTCGAAGTCGAAGGATTTTAATTCCTAGTCGAATATCGAGGGTTAATTAACCCTCGATATTCGACCCTTAGTGAATCGGCCCCCAAATGTCTAATTCAAAATATATATTCTGCTACTAACAGATTTCTGAGCATTCTTTAAAAAATGAAATAAAAATAAAGTTGGCTGCACTAAAAAAAAAATCATGAAATGTATAAGTGCTTTGTATTTCATGTGTAAATGTCTTTTTTGTTCCCAGAACTGCAAGACTGAAGATCATCTCCCAGAAGTGGAACCCATTCATTTCCTTGCATCCCTGCATAAATTAACAAAAGCACATCTGAGAAAGACAGAAAATATTGATTAAATCCTGTACCAGTGGCGTAACTACAAAGGAAGCAGACCCTGCGGCTGCAGGAGGGGCCAGGAAGTATAGGGGCCCAATGAGGCCATAATTCATATATAGAATTTCAATAAATATTGGTAAAACAGATCAACCTCTAGACATTTTGGGGGCCTGAAAAATAATTTGCTGTGGGGCCCAGTAATATGTAGTTACGCCACTGCCCTGTACCTCATTAATTTATTTCCTATATTTATTTATTAACATTTTTCTTAACAAATATATTTAAATTGCTTAAAATTCTGTATTTATTAATATGACTTTGGTAAGAACTGACTGTAGGGCAAAAACGCAATGGAATTGCAATTATTTTATTATGTATATCGATAATAATTTTTCGTGAATAAATATTTTTCCAAGTATTCGTTTTTATCTCTTCTTGTTTGTGACGGAAGCAATACGATTAAAATCCTAAAAGCAATTCCAGAAATGATGTTTCTTGATCTTCGTGACTTCAATCCCTGCAGCAAGTTTCAGGCACAAAAATTAAGCCAAAAATGTGTCCGTATTTTGAGCATTTTTTTTTTTTTTTTAAACCATGACAATTAAAAAAACTCCAGAGTAAAATACAAAGGTACATCTGAGTAAAGAAAATATAAAACTAGTCTGAGCAGTTTTGCAATATACAGTAATTACCGTTTTGCAAGTTTTCACGCTGCTATCATAATGAAATAATAGCACCACCTCCTGGTCAACTCTGATACCATAAGTACTAAGAAAAGTGACGTTTTAACTTTCTAATCTTATTATTATTTTTATATATTTATGTTTTATTATTTATTTAGCCCCCATGTGTACTTCCACACCTATCTACCTCTACTTACCAAAGTACTCTATAATTCAGTCCTGCAATATTGTGTAAGGTTAACTTCAATCCCTGAACACTGAGGATTAACCTCATTAGAGGGGTACCCTGTTTGCACCCCTCTAAGTGTCCTTGCCTGAGCATACCAGTAACCAGCAACAGCCCGACTCCAGCCCTGAAATGATGCTATTAACTGATTCTCTCAGCTCTTTCCAGGGTAAGGATTAATTATATCTCAGTTTGAATCAAGTACAATGTATTGTTTTTTTATTACAGAGAAATCATTTTTAAAAATGTGGATTATTTGGTTAAAATGGAGTCTATGGGCGACAGCCTTTTCGTAATTCGGATCTTTCTGGATAACTGGTTTCCGGATAACGGATCCCATACCTGTATCATTTTTATTATTATGCATTTCAGTGACTGGCTATAACAAGATCAGTCAGATGTTCTGAAAACTAACCTATATATATATATATGATGTTATTTATATTGATACATGGGCCCTAGGGCTCAGTTTCTATTTCCCACTATGGAAGGTTAGTAATATAATATTTAGGGGTAAAACAAGAAACAAGGTTACAATATCGGATGAGATATCTAATGCTTAGGCTATATGTCAGAGCATGTGATATCTCAAACGACTGCATTGTAGTGTCTGGTTGTTGTATACAGTATTGCCCAGTTTTTACTATTGTTTCACCTCCATATATGGAGAAGAAGAAAGAAGAAAGTCAGTACATCAAATCAAAGGCATAGTGCTAATGCAGGTTTTTCCATGGATTTTCTATCCCAGCTGTCTAAATACAACTTTCTCTCTACAATGCTCTAAAAGAAAAGCTAGGTCTCACCCTTGGACTATAAAGTGTTGACCAGTAATGTATAACGGGATTTTGGATTTACCATTAAATCCCTTTTTTGAATGCTCAGCCTGCCAGCACAGTAATTCCGACCCCAATTTAAAGAGAAAAAAAAGATATACATTGGTAGGAAGGAACAGTCGGAAAAAGATATGACATGAGTTTTCTTATAATGTATATTGATAATTGTGCTTCTCGATCTGATTTTGAGCGATCCTCTCCTTTTCCCTCATTATCTCTCCAGCAGTTAACGAAGTGACAGAGGGTTCATGAAGTTTAATCTCTTTTCCAGAAGTGAAGAAGCTTAACCTGTAACATGGGCACTGACAGAGAAGGATTATCCAGGAAGTCCAAAATCCCTTTGAATATGCCTTTTCTAACAAGCCAGAAGGTTCATGAAGAATCATTCTTGTTAGCTGCCAAATGATACGTCCAGAAAAATAAATACTATATTTAGCAGTCCTCAATTTGCCTCAAAGAGTTAAAAATGGTGCCTCTCAGATTAGTGCTGGTTTGTATCTGGCGTCTGGATGAACCTAAACTGAACGATGGGCAAGTTAGTAAATGGTTATTGGGTATGAGGCCGTGAGTGGGGCACACACAGCCAACTTTATTTTATAACGCAGAGACCAGCAGCAATTCAGAAATGTGCAGGGCGATTTTCCATGGAAATGCTCAAAAATACATTTTTGCACTGAAATCAACAACCCCTTGTGTGCATTGACAAGCTTGTAAGGAGGTAAAATATAACTTGATTTCAATGTAAATAAAATAGAATCCTGTGGCAAATGTAAATTCAGAGGACATAAAATAGGGGTTCTAATGTAGTTTAAACAATATTTAGTTTAGCCAACAGATGGCACCAACCCTTAAGGTTTGATTTCCCCTGAAAGTGCTTCTGGAGGGGGAAAATCCAAACTCAGGGACCCTATATTTTGAAGTGCAGTGCAATGGCTTAGTAACAAAAAAGGCAGGATAGCCCAGGTGGGTAGAATGCACTTTGCTAGTATCAAGGTGGTCATACACGGAGAGATCCGCTCGTTTGGTGATGTCGCCAAACAAGCTGATCTCTCTCCTATATGCCCACCTTGAGGTAGGCAATATCGGGCTGATCCAATCGCAGGGCCGTATCAACGAACAGATTTTTAGTCCCATCCGATCGAGATCTGGCCGACTTTCGGCCAGATCTCGATCGGGGAAGCCCGTCGGGGGCCCCCATACACGGGCCAATAAGCTGCCGACTCAGTCTGTCGGCAGCTTTTATCGGCCGGTGTATGGCCACCTTTAGTTAGGACACAGAAGAAATCATAGGAGCTTGCCTAAGAAGTGAGAGGTAGCTAGGGTAGTTAGCAAGGGCAGTCTGTGGCCTAGATTAGGAGATTTGGGATAGACCCTAGGTGATTTGGGATAAAAAGATTAGGGATAGGCCCTGGGTGATTTAGGATTAGCGTGGTTCGTAGTGATCTGTTTCGCAAAACAGCCAAAAATCTGCGAAACGCATTGAAGTCAATGGGCGTCAAAATAATTTCGAGGAGAGTGAGAATATTTTTATAGCCGCGACTATTTGGTCCAAATGCATTAAAGTCAATGGCAGTCCGAATAATTATGTGACAATTTTTATGCACGCAGCTATTTCGACGCGCATCAATTTTTTTTGACGCTGTGGATTTTTCACTGGCGAATTGCCGATGCAGTTTCGCTAATTAATTCGCTTGCAGCGAAATGCCGAAATTCTCCGAAAAATAGTGTCTGCCGAATTTATTCGCCCATCGATTTGGGATGGACCCTGGGTTACTGTGCAACAGTCAGGGTCTGAAGCATTCAAGCTTAGGTTAGAGGGAACCGACAGACATTTGTGCAGTGTAGTGCTATATACAGAATAATATAGAGCTGGGAGGCCCCCTCAATGGCAAATGCCACTTTGCTAGTGCATTACACATCATAGATGGCACTATAGACTTTGTAAAACAGAATATGTGTAATGCAAATGACAGAAAAACAGATCGATATTTAGCTGACAGTTGGCCAGATGTCAATCGGGCAGGGGATCTGTTCGTTGATGCGGTCCTGCGATCCGACCTCCGTATTACTACATTATGATCAGTGCAATATCTCCTCAAGGTAGGTACAGTATATCTGGGAGAGATCCGCTTGTTTGGTGACATCTCTGTGTATGGCCACCTTTAGGTATAAGGTGCAGAACACACTTTGTATCAAGCTGTATGTGAATGGAGGGATAAGGGATGCAGTTTTGCCTTTGCTAGTACTAGTGTATGCTAAGGGCTCTTACTGACGAGCGTTTTTACCTGCGCTCCCCTGCGTTCCGTTTTTCTGCGTTCAGCTGCAGAGGAGCACAGGAATAGACGCATTACATTTTTTCCAATGGGGCTGTACTCACACAGGCCCGTGTAGGCGCCGAACGCAGGTTGAGACACAACATGCTGCATTTTTCCTGCGTTCGGCGCCTACACGCGCAGGTTCGGCAGCGCAGGTAAATACGCTCGTCAGTAAGAGCCCTAAGGGTGTACTTTACTTAATAACTGCTTTGTGTTTAATCCATTTATTTCAGCAGAAAATTTAGCACATTTTCTGCTAAAATAAATGGATTAAAAGGCATTTGTCGGTATGTAAGCTTCTTTCCTTATAAAGTTGTTGGATACTATTTGGCATGGAAGCGGTGAAGGAAGTGAATGCGCCCTAGAGAATGACGTAAGTGGTGTGAGAAAGACTTGTGTTTTGCCATTTAGCCAATTTAGGTAAAGCCATTACAAAGGTACAGCACAAGTTACCTCACGTTTCAGGGTAAATACAGTCTTTAAAGGAGTGGTTCAACTTTATTATCTTTTAGTATGTTCATGAAGGGTTAATGCTAAGCAAGTTTTCTATTGACCTTCATTTTTTTTTTTTTATAGTTTTTTTTAATTATTTGCCTTCTTCCGCTCACTCATTCCAGTTTCCAAATGGGGGTCAGTGACCCATCTAAAAAACAAATGCTCTGTAAGGGAAGGACTACACAGCCGACTTAGATGCGTTTCCGTCAGATCCGACGCTGGGCGACAAAACGCACGCATCAAGTCGGATGCGACAGGAACAAGGTAAGTAATATAAAGTCGGATGGTGTCGCAACGGTGATCCGACACGACACAACTGTCAGATGCTGACGCAGCTTGCAGCATTTGCATCCGACAGTCGTGTCGCATCGGATGCATCCGACTTTGTATTACTTACCTTGTTCCTGTCGCATCCGACTTGACGCGTGCGTTTTGTTGCCCAGCCCTGGATCCAACAGAAAGGCATCTAAGTCGCCGTGTAGTCCTACCCTAAGGCTACAAATGTATTACTATTGATACTCATCTTTCTATTCAGACCCTCTCCTATTCGTATTCCAATCTCTTATCCAAATCAGTGCATGGTTTCCAGGGTCATTTTGACCCTAGCAACCAGATTGCTGATATTGCCACCTGCAGAGCTGCTGAATAAAAAGCTAAATAACTTAAAAAACACAAATCAGAAAAACAATTGGATAATTGTCTTAGAATATCAGTAACTAATAGGCAAACAACCCCTTTAAGGGGTAGCACTTAGTGTGCTTAATACTTGCGTTTACCATAGTAAATGATCCCCTAATACACCATAGTGGGAAATAAAAAGCAGATGTGACTTGCTTGTTACTGCTTAAAGGAACAGTAACATCAAAAAATTAAAGAGTTTTAAAGTAATACATATGTAATGCAATGGTAAAACTGCTTCAGAAACACTACTATTGTTTATATAAATAAGCTGCTGTGTAGCAATGGGGGCAGCCATTCAAATGAGTAAAGTCTCAGGTTACACAGCAGATAAACTCTGTAGAACATAATGGTGTTATTTGTCGTCCACTATTTAACCTGTGCCATATAGCCTTTTTTCAATTTCCGCCACTTGTTTATATGAAATATAGTAGTGTCCTGAAGCCAACAGATCAGTTTTATCAGTTCAGATCAACAATACATTACACATTCATTATTTAAAAACACTTTCACTTTTGTGATGTTACTGTTCCTTTAAGAACAAACCAAATGTCTGATTAATTAGACACTGACTTGTTTAATGAGATTTACTCTCCTGGTGTGTGGTAATACAGGACACTCACACAAAGATGCATAGTAATGAGATGAAACCCTTTGAACATAACTGTAAATGGCCAAATCACACAGTATTTCCACGTGCAGCCTGTGTGCCAGTTGGATAAATGATAAGTCAAACAGTGTCTCTTATTGATGTGCGAAACGCATTGAAGTCAATGACAATTTTGACGCGAGCATCAATTTTTATACGCGCAACTATTTTTTCCGAATTCATTAAGGTCAATGGGCGTCCAAATAATTTTGACACGCTTCAATTTTGACGCGAGCATCAATTTTTATACGCGCAACAATTTTTTCCGAATTCATTAAGGTCAAAGGGCGTCCAAATAATTTTGACACGCAACAATTTTTATGCGCACGGCAATTTTTTTTTTTACGGTGAATTTTCGATGCAGTTTCGTGAAAACATTTGTTGGTGCCGAAACACAGACATTCGTCGTGAATCCATATCTGGCGAATAAATTCGCCCATCACTAGTGTCTGGGCACCTCTGACTGCCTATTGCATGGTCCTGAGCCTATTTGTTTTGCTGCAGAGCTTCCAGTATTTTAGCTTTGTTCTCCCCATAGCATTATGAAAGCAGTACTGAACTGGAAATTCCTGATGATGCAATACACAAATATCTGCAGAAACTATTTTAATTCTTTCCAGTTTTTTTTTATTTTATTTTTGCTTGCATAGACACGTTTTAATGGCAAAACTTGTGCTATTATTATATTTAGCAGCAAGAGAATTTCGGTGTTTTTCTTGAAAGACTTGTGGTCTAGAGATTAACCACAGATAACTCTTCTGCTTAGTAATAGGTTTACTGTTTCCATTGCATTAAGAGCAAGTAATACCACAAAATCTGTAAGCGATCTTTGCAAACTGATGCTAGGTTGGGGTAAACCGGGCATCCTGTGTATTTCTAGTGACTGGATGATACAAATAAAGTCAGTTGTCTCTTGGCTTTTAGACACTTATTACTCTGATAGGTAAAAGGCGTAAAGTTTGCCCAGATGCCATAACCCATAACAACAAAACAGGGTTTAGCTGGTCAAGGAAAAATCCCAGTGGGCCCAATCCTTCCCATTGGCCTACTGGGACCACTTACAGTCTGCCTTCTGCCCCCAACCTCCCAACTCCTTGCTGGACCATACCACCTGGTGGTTCCCCACTACCCATCTCCCTGCTGGGCTCCCCACACTTCCATCACACAACTGCCCCCAGAAAGGATTCCATCAACCACTCGCTTCCCTAAACACTTTGTTTCTTTTAAAAGGAGGAGAAAAAAGGTGATGGTATTTAGAAAGTTTCTTATTTCAGTATGAAGAAGCTTATATAAAATTTTCATTTTCATGATAGTTCCCCTTTAAAGAACACTGTGGAATACATGACCAGCTTTAGTTTTTATGCTGGTGTTTCAGGTGTGCAAGAACAGAGCAGGTTAGGCAGCACAGAAGAAGTGGAAAATAGAAAACTTAGTGGCATGCTTCTTGTTAAGTGTGGGTGTTTAATTGTATCAATTGTATGCAGAGAATTTACGGACATGTCTGGGATTGATGTGTTCATTATCAATTTCTGCAGTGATCTTACTGAAATGTCTGGAGTTAATATGCTTATTGATAATTTCTGCAGTGATGTTACTGGCATGTCTGGAGTTAATATGCTTATTGTTTATTTCTGCAGTGATCTTACTGGCATGCCTGGAGTATTGTGTCCATAAGCCATTTCTGCAGTCATCTCACTAGCATTTTTGGAGTTATTATTTTCATTGTCCATTTCTGCAGTGTTCTTACTAACAGGTCTGGGTTTGATGTGCTCATAATCCATTTCTGCACTGATCTTATTGGCATATCTGGAGTTGGTTAATATGTTTGGTGGGCCCCTGGAGTGAAGTTCTTTTACGGCATTCCCGAGCGTTGCCCTCCAGATAGTGTGCATCACGCTCTTATGGATAACCCGTTATTCGACGGGCTTGAATATGTCACCCAGGGGCCCTCAATGGATAAGGGAAAGGTCAGGTTCTTATACTGGGTCCCTGATGAGCCTTACAAGGAAACTTGGCCCTCCAGAGTGTATCCCATAGGAGCCCCTGCAGAAGGCTGCCCGTGTGTCTATCAGGACTATTTTACACCGCAGAACCTTAGTGATGCCCGTGCAGCTGCACTTTGTAACCCGCCTTCTGAAGATGAAGAGAGTGTAGGGGTTACTGGGTCCGTTGACAGAGTAGATTACCCGGAGGAGTCCGGGGTTTCCACTGACGAACTACCGTCTGAGCTGGAGGGCCCGGTAGAATCAAGGGAGAGTACGGGACTAATTGAATCCACTGATAGAGGGGACTGCTCAACCGAGGAGGCTTTTGCTACTGAGCTGTCGTGTGAGCCTGAGAGGCCAGTAGTGCTGTTGCTAGAAGACAGCCCTCCAATAACTGTAATTCCCCTCTCCCTAGTTGACAAGGGAGATGTGAGTGATGTATTAGCCTTGCCCCAGGAAGAGTCTAGGCTCAGTGCTAATGTGTCCCCACGTTTGGAAGTGGATGCGAAAGGAGGCGTGCCAGACCAAACAGAGGAGGTGCCTCCAGAGTCATGGCGAGGCACCCCCAGTGCAGAAGATAGTACCGCAGCCATTTTGTATCTTGCTTCAACCCTGCTGGAGTTAGCAGATGCGAAAAAGCAGATGGCGGAGCCTGTTGCTGAACCAGAGGTTCAAGCGCCTGAAGAAAAGCCAGTGCCGTGCGCTCCTACTCTTGTGGAGCATGAGCGGCAGTATGTTTATCAAGGGACTTTCTCACCCAGTGCCCGGGGAATGATGGTTCCAGTATGCGGCCTATGTGATCTGGAAGCACCCAACGCCCTAGAGGATCCCGGTGGAGCATGTCTGCAATGCGGCTCTCAACTATGGATGGGACCTTTTTATCGAGCAGACCAGCTTCCATTGGTGGGGACGACCAAGGATGAGGTGAGCGGCAACTCTATTCTGATCTATGAAGAGATAGAGGAGGCCCCGGGGGCGTCAGCGGCTGTGGCTCCCGCACCGGAATCCGATGTACCTATTCCCCACAGTGAGGCCTGCTGTAACGAGGAATGTGCTTTCCCCTCCGAAGTTGCTTCGAGCGAAGGTGAGGCCCTAGAGACTGCGGATGCGGTTAGTGAGGTGACCCCGTCAGGATGGACAGTTGATGCGGGCGAGGCCCCTGTCCGAGAAAAGCCCGGGAGTGGGGGTGAAATTATGGCGTCGCCAACGGCCATGCCTTCAGTGGCAACAGTGCCGATTGCACCAGGGGGAGACGCAGATAGTGAAATTGTGTGAGAGCCTACTGCAGACTTCAGTCTTGAAGCTGTTGCTGTAGTTCCCGAGGTGGAAACCCTGCAGCCTGAAGTGAATGCTGCAGTTGACGTGGCTAATGTCCCAGAGGAGAAAAGCCCCGAGGATAATCGGGAAGATACCTCCGTGCTAGGCCCCAAAGAGAGCCTCTCAACCAGTGAGATGCGGTTGAGGAATTCGGGACCTTGGGTGGATGTAACCCTTACTACGTACACTGCTCTTAACACACCGACTTGTGCTCCAGTCTAGGGATGTAGCGAACGGCGGAAAAAATGTTTGCGAACATATTCGCGAACTTGCGTCCAAAAAAGCGAACGGTTCGCGAACGTCGCGAACCCCATAGACTTCAATGGGAAGGCGAATTTTAAAAGCTAGAAAAGACATTTCTGGCCAGAAAAATGATTTTAAAGTTGTTTAAAGGGTGCAACTACCTGGACAGTGGCATGCCAGAGGGGGATCAAGGGCAAAAATGTATCTGAAAAATACATTGTTGACACAGCGCTGCGTTTTGTGCTGTAAAGGGCAGAAATCACACTACGTCACTCAGGTGATGTTTCTGGACATGGAATGTGAAAAAGCTCACACAGCTAGGTGGCACTTGGTTAAAGACTGGGCAAACAATGCCTGCAAGGGCAACGTATACAGTAGTGGATACGGAATATATTATTGCTGCTGTAAAAACATCACTCAGGTGATGTTTACGGACACGGAATTATTATTGTTATTTAGACAGAATGTGAAAAAGCTCACACAGCTAGGTGGCACTTGCATACCTCCCAACTGTCCCTCTTTTGACCACTCAACCCCCTGTCCCTCTTTTGTACTGGAAAGTCCCTCTTTTCTCTGCACTGAACAGCCAGAAAAAAACCAGTTTCTAACTTAATTGGCTTTTGGCAGAGCGCTCAGAACAGCTAACAGGTGCAAATAAGATACTTTGTAACAATTTTGACTCTGGTTGGTGCTGGTGGTGGTGAACTACTAGGAGGAGCAGCACACCAGTCCCTCTTTTCTCTGAACTGAACAGCCAGAAAAAAAACAGTTTCTAACTTAATTAGCTTTTGGCAGAGAGCTCAGAACAGCTAACAGGTGCAAATAAGAAACTTTGTAACAATTTTGACTCTGGTTGGTGCTGGTGGTGGTGAACTACTAGGAGGAGCAGCACACCAGTCCCTCTTTTCTCTGAACTGAACAGCCAGAAAAAAACAGTTTCTAACTTAATTAGCTTTTGGCAGAGAGCTCAGAACAGCTAACAGGTGCAAATAAGATACTTTGTAACAATTTTGACTCTGGTTGGTGCTGGTAGTGGTGAACTACTAGGAGGAGCAGCACACCAGTCCCACTCCCCAACACAGCTAGACTAATAGCACTGGGCTCTTATAGTAGCAAAGTAAAAAAACAAAAAAGAAAATAAAAGCAGTCCTTACAAGGACTATTGGGTTACAGGCAGCAGTCAGCAGATGAGAGATCAGCAGCAGGACAGCTGCCCACAGCAGCTACATACAGAGCACTGCAGTAGAAGGTAGATTACTAGCCAGCAAAGCTACCTAAACTCACTGTCCCTCAAATCCCTGCAGAGTTCTGTCCCTACAATACAGAGCAGTATCAAGTAGATTACTAGCCAGCAAAGTTACTATCAACTGTCCCTCAAATCACTAAACAGCTCTCTCCCTACACTAGCTCTTCCAAGCACACACAGGCAGAATGAAAAAACGCTGCAGGGCTTCAGTTTATATATGGAAGGGGAGTGGTCCAGGGGGTGTGGGGGTGGTCCAGGAGGGAGAGCTTCCTGATTGGCTGCCATGTATCTGCTGGTCTGGGGTGAGAGGGCAAAAATAAGCGCCAGCTAAGGCGAACCCAAATTGGCGAACGTCGCGCGACGTTCGCGAACATTCGGCGGACGCGAACGGCCGATGTTCGCGTGAATTAGTTCGCGGGGCGAACAGTACGCGACATCCCTACTCCAGTCCTAACTCAAGCTATTGATTGGCGCAAATTCTCGTTTGGATGAATTGGGTCCGTGTTGCCAGTGACCCCAACTTTCAGAGATCCCCCATTGTCTGAGAATCAAGTGGAGAAAGAGCTGACAAGATGAGGATGATGACTGAAAGTCAGTGTCAGAGAATGCTGCACAAATTCGGTGCAAGTGTCAAAGATCGGTGGTTAGTGAACCAGTACAGTTTTGCAACCCCAAAGTGATGGTGCATGTAACCCCTAGTGAGCCAGGGGAAAGCACCCATGTATCTGAACTTTATCACCTTGAGTGGGGAAAGATATCCTTGGCTGGTGAAAAGGACTGGGTGGCGAATATCCCTAAACCCAAAGTGGATCCCACCATGTCGACTGCCCCAGGATGGGAGGAATATGATAAGGAGAGCCCAGAGTTGGATGATCAACCTGCTCCCAAAGAGTTTATGTCTCGCAGCTTCACTACACCTTCCAAGATAGGCCCAGAGGAAGAGGAAGATTTCTGGGTCCTGCCTGGACGAGCAGATCCCAACATTTTCAGGTCTGTTTCCCGAGTGCAAAGGGTGATAAACTTTTGAGTTTACAGAAAATGGGGCCATTTTATGCCTTATGCTCCTTTGTGGGTGTATGAGAGAGTGGCTGCTTCCTATGAGGATTGGCTCATCGACGAAATCCTGAGGAAAGAGAAAATGCACCACAGTTGTCTCACCAACCCAAATGAAGTACCGTATATACTCGAGTATAAGCCGACCCGAGTATAAGCCGAGGTACCTAATTTTACCTACGAAAACTGGGAAAACTTATTGACTCTAGTATAAGCCTAGACACAACTACAGCCCTGTCTCCCAGCAGCGCACATTCTGCCAAAGCGACCCCCCCAGCGATCAACCGGTCTTCTTTGCAAAGTTGATGGTGACAGAGAATTGCCAAACGGATTACTGTGTGCATTGTCCCACTGTCCCACTACCATGTGCAGAGAGTGATGTTTGATATTGCCATCACTGTTAATCTTTCGTATAACCAACAGAGGGCGCTGTGTGATATTGCAGTCACTGTTATTCTTTCATATAACCAACAGAGGGTGCTGTGTGATATTGCAGTCACTGTTAATCTTTCATATAACCAACAGAGGGCACTGTGTGATATTGCAGTCACTGTTATTCTTCCATATAACCAACAGATGGCGCTGTGTGATATTGCAGTCACTGTTATTCTTTCATATAACCAACAGAGGGTGCTGTGTGATATTGCAGTCACTGTTATTCTTTAATATAACCAACAGAGGGCGCACTGTTATTCTTTCATACAACCAACAGATGGCGCTGTGTGATATTGCAGTCACTGTTAATCTTTCATATAACCAACAGAGGGCGCACTGTTATTATTTCATACAACCAACAGATGGCGCTGTGTGATATTGCAGTCCCTGTTATTCTTTCATATAACCAACAGATGGCGCTGTGTGATATTGCAGTCACTGTTATTCTTTCATATAACCAACAGAGGGCACACTGTTATTCTTTCATATAAACAACAGAGGGCATTGTGGGATATTGCAGTCTCTCCCCAAGTGTACTGTTGGTATAGGAATGATTAAAAGTGATTGCAATCTCAGCTACTCGGGTCGGGTACCGCTGACCCGAGTATAAGCCGAGGTAGACTTTTTCAGCACATTTTGGATGCTGAAAAACTCGACTTATACTCGGGTATATACGGTAAGCAGGATTGGGAGTACCTGCGTTCTATTGAAAGAGAGTGGTGGTACTGCCGTACCATTCTGAAAAATGCAGTCAAGAGTTGTGGGAAGTACAACCCCACCAAATATTTCTCCTTGGAGGTCTATGAGGGAGATGGACAATGGGTGGACAAGCCTCACCCAAGTAGTACATCCCCTATGAGGACACCAAAGCTCGTTTCCTCCACATGATCTGAGGTTTTTGGAAGAATTGCCTTTTTGATTGTTCATACTTCACTGGGAGTGATTTTGCAGTTAATTTGAACTGCCTATACCTGTCCCTTTAAAGTGACTTGACTTTCTCAAGGGAAGGATTTTTTTCCACACTCCAGTTGGAGTTAAGTCTAAAGACTAATAACATTCCAGTTAACACCTACCCGTTGGTAGGTTCATCCCATTTCCCTTTACCCTCCTAAGTGCATATACAAAAGGACTGTGGGTCAGGGTTCCTATATGGACTGGAATGCTAAAGTATTTGAGGAAAAACAGTATGTCTAACTTGTGCCTTTCTTTTCAAAGAGTTATTGACCAAGGGTACCTGGACAGTACCCCAGAGTGGTTATATAATAAGATGAATGATATGGTGTTGCCATAATGATATGAAATGTGAGCTAATAAAGGCACAGTTCAGTGACAGTCCAATGCTTTTCTACGCTGCTGTTCTCTTTCAGATATGCCATTGTTACCTGGGTACACCCCGAGAGAGTGATGCCGAAGAGGTTATAAGGTAATGGCTAAGTATCACTTTTTGGTAGTGTTTGGTTGAAAAAGCTTTCTAGCAAGATGTACCTTAACTGCTTGTGTCCTATAAAAGGGGTTTCTAGCAAGATGTGCCTTAACTGCTTAATTTTCAGGTTAACCATTGCTCCCGGGTGGGCCTATGGAGAGGCTATTAAGGAAGTGTTAACCGTACTGTAAATGCAATATTGTGTTATTGTTGCAATGTATTTTTTTGCTTGATATTTGAATATGTTCCTTGCCGGAACATAAGGATTTCACCAGGGGGAGAATGTAGGGATGTGTAAAATAGCCACCCCTAGTATTTTGTGCAGGCAGTCCCTCCATGTTATAGACACCTAACTGGGTCCTAAAATACAGTTGGGAGGGGTACTGTTGATTCTTGCTACTTCTCACAGTGACCAGCAGATGGCACTGTGCTAGAATATAAAAGGCTCTGAAGCCATGCTTTCAGGGTCCATCTTGTGCTGGCTCTAGCCTGAGCAGGAGGCAGAGCTCGAGTGGAACCTAGACAGGTCAGGTCTAGTAAGAATAGGCTACTCACCTTTATAGATCACTCTAGGAGTGACAGTCAGTAAGATTATTTAGCTGAGCAGCTTGAGGCTCCTACGAGGATTGTAGTGGGATTAAGAGTGTACAGACCTAGGGTAGATAGATTCCCCTCAGGTTCCACTTAGGGAAAAGGCTAAAAGCTGGGTGTACCTCCTCAAAGCTGCACGTATTGTTCCTATCTCTAAGGAGAATCATACTGACCAAAGGTGTTGTGAGTACTGCCTATTCAATGTACTGTATGAACCTGCAATGTTCTGATCTATGTACACTCCACTGAGGATTGTATACTGTGCTCAATAAATCTGTTATTTGGTTAAGTTATAAGAACCACTGGCGCCCAATTCTTTGCACCCTGATTTCAGTTACAGTTGCACTACACCCTGCTTCCACATCGCTGCGAAGGCTCACTCCCTCAGGTTTTATGGTCTCATCCGGAGCATATGTACTGGGAGTGAAGCTTATAGTAGAGTAAGGTGCACTCAATTTACTATAGCGCTACATTTGGAAAGTAGGCCCTCAGCCTAAGGTCTCTGATGGGCCCCTGGCATCCCAGTCCAACACTGACAGGAATACATCTAGAGATCAATCCAGGTAAACAAACACAGAATGGCTAAAAAGCAGGATGAGGAGACAAGAACATGACAGAAGATCAAAGATAGGAGCTAGAGACAGGATAGAGGGGGACAGGAGCATACTAAGAGATCTAACAAAGGGGGGATAGGGATTCTACACAAGAAGCGTAGAAAGGATACAGAGGAGGAATAGGTTCACAACTATAATTCAGGAGTCCATGGAGAAGTTGTTGACTTTGACGGTTTTCACAGCTTCAGACAGCCGGAGCAATGAGGGGCACCAAGACAAGCTAGGCCTGCAAATATTAATGGTAAAGTGACTGACTACGAATAGGATAAACTTGGGACAAATTTATCAGCATCACATCCTTTTGTGTGGTGATAATGGCTTTCTAAGTGATTTCTAGTATTATTTCTAGAGTACCAAGAAAAATGGTACAAGGCGTTGCCTTGGGAATTCACCTTAGCATACTATTCTACCCACATTGTCACATTTTTGTGGCTTTTTACATACAGATGAAGCCACTTTGGTTTGTGTGTTTAACGCAGAGTAACTAAACTCATTTAACTCACTTATCCAATTTAACACAGAAAATTGCATCACAGCATCCCATCTAATTGAAGAGTGAATAAAGGTAGTCTTGTATTGTTTACATGACTTTAGATATCACAGTTTCTTCAGTTGATCTTGAGTCATGAAGCATTAAACACACACATCAAATTGGCTTTATGTATGCATTTATGACTCCATTGCATATTAAAGGGCATGTAAAGGAAAAAAAATAAGATCCCATTTTTACTTTCTTTAATGAAAAAGAAACCTATCTCCAATATACATACAAAAAAATGTGTACCATTTTTAAAAGAGTGTATGCAGTGAAATTCTCCCTTCATTTACTGCTATGGATAGGAATTGTCAGATGGTCCCTAACTGCTGAGCAGGGAAACAATCCTACTTATGAACAGCAGGGGGAGCCCCCACCTTACTTCCCAGCCATGCAGAACTCAAGCATCTTTGTTTATGACGATCCCTAAGCAGCCCAGACCACACTGAGCATGTGCACAGTCTTGGTCTTGCAAAGATGTTTAACAAAGTTACAAGATGTTTAAAAGTTACCACCTGTAGCCAACTTTGAAAGCATAAATTATTTGTTTGATTAGGCTTGTGGTGCAGTAAGTTCACGTTTATATTTAGTATACAAAATCCAGCATTTCTAGCTTTATTCTATTTTAGGCTTTACATGCCCTTTAAAGAATCTTCTAACTAGCTCAATGGCTTAATATTCCGTTTTCTGTGTAAAACCTGTGATATAATATAAACCTGAGGGAAGGTTGTGTCATCATTAGATTAGATGCGAGTGGAAACAGACTGAGCTCACCACAAGAGGGTTTGCAGACCATTACTAAGAAAAAAACAAGATGCATCTTTCTAAATAAAACCAGAGTTCTTTTTTTCTTTCTGCGGCTATTTGCCGGTGCTTACCCAAAGCTGACTGAGCAAAATCTTCTAGAAATCATTTGGAAGATAATGTAAAAGACAGCTCATGAATACATGAAATATGCTTGTGTAAGCTCTTACATAAACATATGAGCGACTGTGCCTGGATGTAGAATGGTCTCTTATGTAATCTACCAAAATGTATTCTTTTAGTTCTTTCTAGCTTGCTTCCATGTAATGCAGCATGGTAAAAACAGATAATAGAGCATTCATGACACATGGTTATATAGTGTCTATTATATATACATTATATGCCAGCTTTCATATATTTAAAGGGGAAGTGCAATATACAGTATGTTTAAAAATGACACTGTTTTAAAAATATCCATTGTATATGTTATTGCTATAAACAAGTGGTAACTGTCTGTTCCTATCCTCTGCACTGTTGGCCAGGTGAAAGGGGACCCGTCACCCCAAAAAAAGATATTCAAAATCCTGTATTATCACATTATTTAAGCATAATTAACTTTATTTACACTACATAAATTATTTGACTCTTGTTTGCTTCAGTCTGAGAATTCATAATTACAGCAAGCAGGCAGGAGCCATTTTGTGGACACTGTTATTAAGACAAGCCTTCCATCATCTCAGAATCTTGTTTGTGAACCAGAATGGGGGACCTGATGTCCATCCCCATGTCCTGGCTACACAATTAAATGGTGAAGAGAACAGGGGAATGTGGGGAGATCAGTGACATCTAGGAAGTGCTGAATGGAAAGTGAAAGTAATTGTCTGCCCCGCCTCTATGCCTAAGGCATAGAGGAGGGGCAGGTAATATTTGATTGACAGCTGAGATTTTTAAATGAGCTTACACCAACTATAAATGCTTTAATAAAAAATGTTTGATTTGTTTAATTATACAGCTTTTTGTGTCTGGGTGACAGGTCCACTTAGCAGAATTGTAAGAGAACTGACTTTTGCTACATTATTTCAAAATGATCAAATTAATTTAAATTGTGAAGCTGGCTTTCATTATGCAAGAAATGTGTTTGTGTGGTCACCACCCATAATAGAAAATATAAAGCAAAGATTCTATGCTCTCATATTTCATGCTGTTGAGAAAACATATGAATTAGAAATATTATCCTTTATCTGGCATGTAAGGTCACGGAAATATTTTATTTGGGTTGTTTTTAAAAATAATTCACGTAGCAGCAGGACACAGAGTGCAGGTCCTGTATGACAGACCAGAAATAAAATTGTGTCCTGCGATAGGACACAGGGTAAGCTGGTCAAGTCTGTGACTTTTGGGCTCATATTACCTATCCCATGGGCTGGAGCAAAATTGTGCCCCTTAGGGTCCATCCGAAGTGCACTTGTGTCTGTTGGATCGGTGGTGCAATTTTTGCTCTTCATTATAATTCCAGCACTGGAACTTGTTGGGCTGATCTGGATGACACACAAGCCAGGATCCCTCTGGATGTACAATGCAGGCAGAATGAGGTGCACCTCTCTGGCTGTAGAGCAGGGTGCAGAAAGCAGGGTAAGGTGCATCTTAAACCATGTTTTGTTTTGCCTCAGAAGGAAAAAAAAAAGTTACTGCAGTTTTTGCTGAACTTCTGTAAATTGTGCAAGTAATGTAATTTTATACTCAACAGGCCCAGGACAACACCTATCTCTTCCTGGTGACGGACCTGCTGGTAGATAACGCTGACATTGCCATTACCCATTTAACAATGTGGGAGATAAAATCAATATATGATTGGCACACCTATCAGATTAACCCATGTATTATACAGCTATTGGTTCCATTATTTGGAAACCTGTTGTCCAGAAAGCTATGAATTATGGGAAGGGCATCACCCATAGCCTCCATTCAGATGATTCACATTTTGAATTCCTTTCTCTCTGAAATAATAAAACAGTACCTTGTACATAATTACAGGAAAACCCCAGGTCTCGAGCATTCTGGATAACAAGCTGTACAACAGAATGAATGCACAACACACAGATGTTCTCCAGGGCACACTACCACCAATACTTACCAGTTCTAATACAGGAGTACTAAAAGAACCTGTTTGTTAGCTATACTCAGATCCTGGTAGAGAGAATTATATCAAACACTAGATCTTAAAATAGTAGTCTTAAAATACCATGCAGGTCACATGTTATTGTAAAATGTGTCAGCCTATAACTCTACAGACTATGAACAGACTAATCACATTACATGTCCACTTATTAAATACATGATTTACTTCTAGCATGATTTGTAAACCCAATACACTCCAATACCCATTTAGTCTCATTTATCCAATGCAGGCACCCTTGTAGCATTTAAAAAATGGCTTGTTGAAATGTGGAAGCGGGAACATTCTTCTAAGGCTATAGGTGCCAATCGGGCTCACACAAGGCACTATCCAGATCTGATTAAATTGTGACCTTACTGTCTGTCCTTCTCAGTAAACTCTCCATTACTTCTAAAACTAAAAATGGAATTAGAGACTGGAACAAAAGTCTTTTATTTTTCTGTCTCCAAAACCTCTGTGTGGTTGGAGGACAATGCTGCCACTTTTTATGAACCCAGAAAGCTCCAAATTACAGAAAGGCCGTCTCCCATAGACTCCATTTTATCGAAATAATTCAACTTTATAAAAATGGGTTCCTTTTTCTCTATAACATAAAAAAGCAACTTGTACTTGATCCTAACTAAGATATAATTAATCCTTATTGGAAGCAAAACCAGCCTACTGGGTTTATTTAATGTTTACATGACTTTTCTATTAAACTTAAGGTATGCAGGTCCAAATTATGAAAAGATCTGTTATCTGTAAAAACCCCAAGCAGTAATCTCAAGACTCCACAATCCTGCTGGCTTTCAAGGCAATGGTACAGGGTGCTGTCACTCAAAGAGTGACTCAGTGAGGTTAGAGCAGCCGTTGGAGGAAGTCCAAAACCAATGCTGGTTACAATGTAATTTAACATTGCTTCAAACCAACTACAGAAAAAAATTCTGTATTCATCCCCCAAAATATTGATAAGGGAAAAACCTGGCATACCTCTAAGGTTGAATATGCCACAGGCCACCTTGCTCTACTCGTCTTGGATTGTCATCAGAGATCCTGGCTCTATCATCACCCCATCTAAAATTAGGAATGCAATAGCCTCTTTGTCTACTAATAACATCCCCAGGGTAACAGACTACCAACTGAATGGTACACAAAACATCCCCTAAACAGTACTTCCATGCATAATCATACTGTCACACAATATCTGCCTTCTCAAATCCTCCTGTAAAGTCATTTGGGATTGAGAGGTTTGTAAAGGAATCCAGTTCTCATGATTGGCCAGTGAGTATTTAGATTCAGAAGGACTCGCAGGCATGACAGAAAGACTGACATACATTGGCAGAGCATAATGTTGTTGGTTTAGTCTCCCCTAAATGAGAACATTGGTTTCTACAGTGGAAACCCTTGTATTGGTAGCCTCTACATACTAGAAAAAACACTCTTCCCTGGATATCCACAGGTGCTTCTGAAATGAAAAATAAAAGATATAAATACATTTTGTGTTGTTTGAGATAATATAAGACATCTCTGGACCTTGGGATGGCATCAACATCTGGTCAAACTGAAAGAAAGGTTCAACTCAAGATTCAAGTGCTTTTTTTTACCTTAGACACTAACTGTATGACATTGTGTAACTATATGACCTATGTTGCTAGCACTCTTGCTTGTTATACAGTATATTTTGAGCAAAGACTGTAATCTCCCTCAGCCAACCCTTCCTGTAGGATGCTTGTATGAGCAAAATGCCACTGAGATTTCCTCATACAGGTCTGCAGTGTAAAAAGTGAGAAAAAGTAACTTGTGGACAAGATTTTATTTGAAGAGTAAAAATGTTTCTTCTAATTCAATTCAAGTTTTTTTCCATAAACATTAATAGAGTTTTAAGTAATAAACAGTGAGATAAGTTATTCCCAGGCCCGGATTTGTGGAGAGGCCACCCAGGGTGGCAGGATTTTAGGGGGCAGCATGCTGTCCAAACACACTCACATTGGTTCAGAAACACTGGGGAGGCGCAAGAGATACGATAGTCTTTAAAATTCCCTGTACGCCAATCCCCATTGCTCTGGTCCCAATTATGAAAATATGATTGAATAAAAGGGAGGGGACAGGGTGACGAATGACAGGGGGCCTAGGGGCACCTGCTATGTAAATCAGGCCCTGGTTATTCTGAATAATGATCAACCTTTTTCTCAGTGAATTGAATCTGGCACAATTTAGTAGTTTATATGATAGGATATACAGTAGTCATCATAAAGGATAGAATTGGGATATGGTTATAAAGATAGCCAATAGAACTCAATAATAACAATACAATTGTAAGCCTTAAAGCCTCATTGCATCACAAGTGCAAATTACATAAATAAATGAAAGCGCTAAACTGAATGCAAGGTTGTGTGTATATTGATGTTATTCATTAATGGCACCTGCACGAAATGGCACTCCCTGCACTTCCATATAATTCTGCTGAGTTTCAATGAGTCCATCCTGCCTCTTCTGCTGAATTGTCTGCAAGTGCACCTATTGACCTATTTCAGGGTTCCCACAGTGGGTTGCATCAATAGACACCACTAAGGTATGCTAAGTGAATGCTCTCTTAAGGGTAGGACTTCATGTTGCGCGTGGACCCGACACGTCGCAATGCGACTAAACGCATGCGACGTGTCACGTGTCGGATGTTTTACAGAAAACGGAAGTGAAGGAGAAATCGCAGGAAACAACTACATTCGTCCGACACGTCGCATGTGTTTAGTCGCATTGCAACGTGTCGGGTCCATGCGCACCATGAAGTCCTACCCTAAAGTGTGCACCAGAAGTGACACAATCACCACTCTGATTAATTATTAGCCCAAAACTTCCCCAGATCTGTAAAAAAATACAGAAACCCAATAGTGTTTATTTGGCATGCAGTTGTGGAGGATGCAACTTGGAGTGCAGCGGAAATTACACTAGAAATCTGGGGGGAATTTGTGCATTGTAGAAACAAAAATGCAATTTTATCCAATCTGTAGGGTTTTTGACTTCCTCTGGATCAACTAGCAGTCAGTCAGATATATATATATATAGACTTGTAATGTATGTAAAGTCTAAAATAGAATAAGGCTAGAAATAGCCTTATAGCCTGTATACTAAATATAAACATGAACTTACTGCACCACAAGCCTAATCAAACAAATGATTTATGCTTTCAAAGTTGGCTACAGGGGGTCACCATCTTGTTACTTTGTTATACATCTTTGCAAGACTAAGACTGTGCACATGCTCAGTGTGGTCTGGGCTGCTTAGGGATCGTCAAGAACAAAGCTGCTTGAGTTCTGCATGGCTGGGAAGTAAGGCGGGGGCTCCCCTGCTGTTCATAAGTATGATTGTTTCCCTGTTCAGCAGTTAGGGACCATCTGACAATTCCTATCCACAGCAGTAAACGAAGGGAGAATTTCAGTGCATACACTCAGGTTTCTTTTAAAAACGAGACACATTTTTTGATTAAAGTATATTGGATATAGGTTTCTTTTTCATTAAAGAAAGTATAAATGGGATCTTATTTTTTTGCCTTTACATGCCCTTTAAGAGGTTGAACTTGATGGGCTTGTGTCTCTTTTCAACCTAACTTACTATGTAAATTATGTTTGTAAAATGGAACTTTTCACACAGCACTGCAGTTGGAAATAAGGCTTCTACAGTATTCTTTGTGTTCTTTGCTTAATGGGCGACCCTGACATCCAGATATCATGTTCAGTTGCAGGCTGGTAAGACACAAAATAGAAACACTGATTAATTAAAAACTGTTGAATATAAAGAATAAGGACCAACTGTAAAGTCTCTTAGAATAAGTCTTTCTGAACACTGAACCATAATAAAAAATATAACAATGGAGAACAGGTGAGAATAGGGGGGTCCTAGCAGCAGAGTTTAAAGGAGAACTAAAGCTTAACTACAGAAGTAGCTAGAAATGTTGTACATTATGTTTTGGGCTTCTGTACCAGCTCAAGGCAACCACAGTCCTTTAGCCCCGACTCCAAAGGTGCCCCAGTAGCCCTCATCTTCTGTTCTGCTGATTCACTGCACATGCTCTGTGCTGCTGTCACTTACTGAGCTTAGGGACCAACTCACAATATACAGTACACCAAGAATATAAATGTCACAATATAAGGCTGATTAGCGATTAGCATCAAAATTTAATAATCAGCTCTGTAGCATCAGTTTATATAACAGGCCAACCTCATTTTCTGCTTGATAATTTGTGACGACCCCAAAGCTTAGCTTCTCAACAGCTGCTCAGAGCCCACTGAGCAAGTGAGTGTTGCAGACACTTTCCAAGATGGTGACCTCCTGTGACAAGTTTGAAGTCCTGAAGTTTGCTGCTATTGAGAAGCTTAAGCTTTAGGCTGGTGCAATAAGTTCATTATATAAAATATAATATAAATATAGATATTATATAAAACATGTCATTTTTAGCCACGTTCATTTTTAGAGTTTAGTAAAGTAAGACAGTGGTAGAGCTGGTAGGAATGCCAGCTCATTGTATGCAGCCAGAATAGGAAAAGGAAATTAATAAGTGTTATAATAGTTCCTTGACAGAGAAAGGGATGGATCTTTTCTATACTGACAGGTTATGACTGTGCTATTAATATGATTAAAGTCAGGAAAGGAAAGATTAAGTACCACTTTAATAGACCCAAAGTAAACTGTGCATCACTAATAAGCCCCATCCCCATCAGTTCAAAAATCAAAGTAATACTTTCTTTTCTGGCAAAATGCTAATGTTTCAAGAAGAACCTATGAGGGGTGTGCAAAAGATATGCATGGTATTGATGAGCGGGCAATGTAACGGAAAAAGTTCTGACTTAAGATCATTTTTCAAGCTTTGGGAAGAAGCTTTTTCAGTTTTGTCCCGATTCAATTCTAATTGAATTCTAGATTTCACAATATATTTTGATTGAGTTTTCACTTTATAACCATGGGATGTTTTCTCATCAAACTGGACCCGTCCCTTTATCTGTTAACCATCAACAAATGTGAATATTACATGCTATTATTAGAAGTGGCATATTTTCAGCGGAAGTGTATGGCTCCTTTCAGGAAACTTAACACTGTATAAGACAATACCACTAGGAACGTAGTTTAAGAGTGACTATAATATGTTTATTTTTCTTAGAATCCTTATATTTGATTTTCCAACCTTCAATAAGAATTTATTTTGATGATGTTGATGTTTTATATTCTTTATTTGTCTTTCATTATAACCATTTTCTGATATTTCTTATCTAAGATGCTCCATATAGATATCAATAGTGAAAAATCAGCAGAGTCTCAGTAAATGCATCAGCAGACGTCACCTTCCTCCCAGAGCCAATGTTCCTCTATAAAGCTTTAGCTAGAGAGGGTCTGCAGTCAGGACAGATTCATAGTTACTCAACATACACCAATACCTTCCTCTCTTACACCGCCATGAATTACTCGGTTAAGCTCGTCTGCACTGTGATGTGTCTGTTTCATCTCCTCTGTGCCAAACCTTTATCATCTTCTAATATTAAAGTATTCCATCCTCTAGAAGAAACGATAACATATCTGAATTCAATGTTGGAAGACTGTAAACAAACGGTAAGAACTAAATATTATTTTACATTTCCATGCTTTTATTTGGCAATGGCCCATAACAATTAGAAAAAAAATGTAATCCTCTCAAATATGTTTCCCAAAATGTCTGTGTTTGTATTGATGGATTGCTGGTTACAGTTTGATAGGGTTGGGGTGAAAATGATTGTTCTGGTATTTGTATTTCCTTTAGCACAGAGCTCTTAAATTCATAGATACTGATTACACCAGTTGTTTCGAACTGTGTACTTGGTCAGATACATTTACCCCAATGGGAAAAATTGCCTTAGTGCACTCACCAATAGGAACCAATCACATGTTTGCTTTGTGTATTTTATCTGCAGCAGACTGATCAAAGCTTAATGTGTATTGGTTGCTATGCTTAACTGTAGTGAAGGGCAATTTACAGTATATCCCACTGATTAAAGCATATTATATGTATATCCCACTGATCACTGGAGCATATTTTCAGGAACTCCTTGAAGGTAGACAAGAAGCAATTAGCAGCAAATGTTATTTGTCCTTTTCTGTTCTATTCTGAGAATTGTAGTTCCACTTCCTAAAATTGCTTATTCTTGTGAATTTCTTGAAAATAGACAGGTTAATAAACAGCATTTTATGGTAGATCTGAGTAGGTATTGATTGTTCATGTGTAGTAAATACAGATCTGGCGTGAGCTCACACTGTACAATTAAAACAGCTGTTCTTTCTTGTTCTCTTCATAAACTTCACACTATTTTATCTGTTCCTACAGATTGGTTGCAATGCAACCATGGTACCAACTTTCTACGACGGAGAAGAGGTAAGATAATTTTTTTTAAAAAAGCTACAAACTGTTAGAAATGTCTGTTATCTGATGTTAATGCTTTACCAGCTGTCTATTTGTTATATTGTAATATAACATATATTGAAATCATAAATGATGTTGTTTGCAGATGGGTCTGTTTGGTGTCCCATTACTGCAAAGCAGAATAGGCCAAACAGCATCTGATCATGATCACCTTTATCTTTCTAAAAAAACTTAGCCAATCATACTACATTGTCTACATTAGGCATGCTGCTATATTGTGTGGGAAGTATGCTGCCTATGACACTTTAGAATATGGAGTATGTACTATTCTGTAGAGTATATTGAAAGTGTCGTCCACCACCGATTGTCCATTAAGTAAAGCTCTTGGAAGTGGAAAGGTCCAGACAAGTTAGGACTTTAACCTTGAAACTGGAACTAATAGTACAGATAGCCCCAAAATTTCAGGATTATGAGTAAAACATACCTGTGCATTTAAATGATTTAAAATATATACAGTTTTGTACAGCCCTGCAGAATATGTTGGAGCTTTATAAATATGTGTTAATAATATTAATAATAATACAGCATACTCCTGTGTGGATACTGGATCAAACAAGACCTATTGGTTAATCTCAAGGACAAGTATGAAAACCAGATAATTTGCAGAATTCTAGATTATGTTTTTACTAGAATTAATACTCTTAACCTCCTTATTAAAAACCATTCTCTCCATTCTCTTTAATGTTGTCTCCTTCGAGAAAGGCCGCTATGCTCCAGTGTCAAAACATCAACTGTTTTTCTAGGAAGCTTAGATATTCTTGATAGAAGGGGTCTTTTGTGTATAATGTCTGACCCAGTGATATTCTGGACAACCCCATAGTGAAGAAATACAGAATAACATGTTTGCAACCAGCTTAATCATTGAGGATTTATATCACTTTACAGTTGTATAGTGGGATGTCTCAGGAAAATGGGCCATGAGGTGCCTGCTATTGCCATACGGCAAACTGATACCTCAGTGTCATGATCCTGTGAAAAATACTCTGCAGTGTAATGAATGGAGTGACAAATGCCTTGTTCTTTAGCTATAAAGTTGAGTTTGTTGGAGTCAATAGCTGCTTGGAAAAGGCACCATGCAAGATTTTCTTTAACACCACTAAATAACATAATTATTCATCAATATGAATGTGCCTCTCTTTATACAGAATGTTACAGTTGCTGAAATCTCCTGCAAAGCTGTCAAATCTCTGCAGACTATCAACGACACCCAAAGGGTTTTTGTGAAAAACCTTAATACTACCCTGGTTTATAATTTCCTAAAAGATGTAAGTATACATTATTTTGTTGAATGCATACATGACCCTTCTATATCTATGTATATATATATATATATATATATATATATATATATATATATATATATATATATATATATATACATATATACATATATATATATATATATATATATATATATATATATATATATATATATATATATATATATCTTATTTATCTAGGGACATACAATTATGCACTAATGCAGCAACATAGCAACCAATGAGAGATTAGCTTTCATTATATCAGCTGCACTGAACTGATTAAAGCGTATTGCTGATTGGTTACTGTGGGTTATTTCACTGGGGCAAATATCTTTCAAAAAATGTAAACCCTGGGTCATAAGCTCTACGTTTACTGTAATTAGATCATTGACTGAAACACTGGGTCCTGCAGTTTGCAAACACTGTTTCTTAGTTTGATATATTTAAAGGGCATGTAAAGGCAAAGAAATAAAATCCCATTTTTACTTTTTTTAATGAAAAAGAAACCTATCTCCAATATACTTTAATTAAAAATGTGTACCATTTTTATAAGAAACCTGACTGTATGCAGGGAAATTCTCCCTTCATTTACTGCTGTGGATAGGAATTGTCAGATGGTCCCTAACTGCTGAACAGGGAAACAATCATACTTATGAACAGCAGGGGAAGCCCCCGTCTTACTTCCCAGCCATGCAGAACTCAAGCAGCTTTGTTTATGACGATCCCTAAGCAGCCCAGACCACACTGAGCATGTGCACAGTCTTAGTCTTGCAAAGATGTATAACAAAGTTACAAGATGGTGACCCCCTGTAGCCAACTTTGAAAGCATGAATTATTTGTTTGATTAGGCTTGTGGTACAGTACAGTTTATATTTAGTATACAAAATACAGCATTTCTAGCCTTATTCTATTTTAGACTTTACATGCCCTTTAACTGATATTTTTTAAAAATAAAAGTAATCAATTGCTGCTGTAACCCATCAATACTAGCATGTCCCAAACTTGCCTGCCCACCCCTGCCATCATAGAGCAGTCCAAATGCAAGATGGCTGGCACAAGTGCTGCTACTTTAGAGGCCTACTTAATCTTCTTGCACTTCCTTACACCGAGATCACTAACGTCTATATATTGACCTTCTAAAGGGCACCTAATCTAGGTTAATAGAGCTGCAATCTAGTTGGGGAAACAATACCACTTTCTGAAAAAAAATGGCTATTCTGCCGTCAGATAATTAGTAAGCCGTGAGGCTCTCACTTTAGGCACATACATGTGAGGAAACATGGCCGCCTGTACCAGTAGCTTCCTTTAGTGAAAGCAATATTACTCTGGTTGTTTACACTGTGTGCAGTCCTGGCTCTAACTCATGAAACAATGTTGTAAGTCAGCTTTTTAAAGTTGACTTAAAGACCTTCATGACTGACTCAATGACTGACTCTTGTTACATTATTTTAAGTGGAAGTAACTTTAAAAACCTTAATGAAGGTATATTAGAAAGTTTCTTATATTGCAGCTCATTATTGTGTTTGCGTGGAGGACCCCTTTAATACAAAAGGACCCCTTTAATACAAACGTTTTAATGGTTTTAAACGTAATTACTAGTGAGAGCAGCTTGTTCTCTCAGTTTATTCTGTGGGTTCTGACTCTTGAAACAACAGCTGTATTCACTATTCCAATTCTCCTTTGCTGCAGGTGGAATGCGCCATAGATGACAAGGAACAAAAAGACCTGCACACAGCACTTGAAGAGCTCCGGAACTTTTTCAGACATTCATTGTACCAGATCGTTAGCGTGTAAATGAGAAAAGGCACCAAATTTGTGTGTTTTCAACATAGAAGCAACATTCACTACTGGAATCACCTGCACAAGAGTAACAGTGCCAACCATGTTGTGTTGCAAATGGCTGCATTTTCATATTTTACTTTTTTTTGTTCTTATCTCAGATAATTAAAATAAGGTTTAGATAATTTATAGGTCAATAGTTTATTGTGTCATGCAAAACAATGCTTTGATGTTGCTGGGGTTGCCAGTTTTACCAGCATGGCCAATTAAAATTAAACTTGATGCCAATTTTATTTATAGAGAATGAAGAGAATATATATATATATATATAGATATATATATATAGATATATATATTTATAAATCGGAAAGGCCGGTATCTTTTTTCCCAGAAAAAGTGGCAACCCTAGTTGTTGCTACCTCGTTGTTGGAATGCAATATATTCCTCTGGTTTCAAATCCGGCATTTAGCCTTGTCTTATCCTCCTGATAATTTATTCTTAAATATACACTAATATTCTTCTAAAAAAAAACTTGCCCTTCTTTAAATGTTGTTTTTAGGAATATCCTAAAAAATACTTGCTGGTGGCTCAAGGTAAAATATTTATTGCTATCTTTGATAAAATCCATTCTTCAAAGGAGCAGTACAGTAAATTATTTTAAAGTGTGATGTATGAAGTATGATGTAGACTGTGACATCCTGAGCAAATTTGCATTAATTTTCATTTTTTAATTTTTGTGTTTTTATTTTGCATAATTTAATCTTTTGTTCAGCAGCTCTATGGGAGATGGCCTCAGAGCTTTCTGGCTAATGGATTTCAGGATCAGTAAAATAAAGTTAACAATAACATTGAAGCCACACAGAGCAATCGTTTTTTTTTTTTGGCTGCTTTGTTCAGTGACCCCAGATGTTGTTAAGAATACGACATTATATAACAAACTTAAGTTTACTTAAAGGTGAACAATCCTTTTAAATCTCTTTCACAACAAATATATCTCCTTTGAACTGTAGATAAGCAATATTCATCTGTGCAGGAACTAAATGGTCCATAGACATTTGCTTAAATGCTTAACAAAGCAATACAATGTTCACATAAAACCTACATGAATATAATGGCTACATGTTTTTTAATTTTTATATTGCTTTAATTTTATTCAGATTTTTTTAATATATTAAATTTAGTTTTTTAAATATATAAACTATGTTATTTAATTGTGTTGGAAAACCAAAGAAATGTTGAATGACCTGAATTAATAAAAATTCAAAATCTAAAATAAATTTGTGATTGTGACCATCTTGAACATTATTTCTTCTGCGTCCCTTCCATGTCAGAACGAGTAGTATTGTCCCTCCCAATCAAGGAGGTAGAACCTATAACACAGCCAATCAAAATAAACCATGACCTATAAGGCCACCTGACTTCCCCCACACCACTGTTTTGTCCTACTCGACATGGAGGTAGGATCTCCCTCCTCATTTTTTTATTTTTGGTAGAAGTAAAACTCAATTTTGGTTTTTCTATTGTTACATAGTTACATACAGTAGTTAAATTGGGTTGAAAAAAGACAAAGTCCATCAAGTTCAACCCCTCCAAATGAAAACCCAGCATCCATACACACACCTCTCCCTACTTTTAATTAAAATTCTATATACCCATACCTATATTAACTATAGAGTTTAGTATCACAATAGCCTTTGATATTATGTCTGTCCAAAAAATCATCCAAGCCATTCTTAAAGGCATTAACTGAATCAGCCATCACAACATCACCCGGCAGTGCATTCCACAACCTCACTGTCCTGACTGTGAAGAACCCTCTACGTTGCTTCAAATGAAAGTTCTTTTCTTCTAGTCTAAAGGGGTGGCCTCTGGTACAGTGATCCACTTTATGGGTAAAAAGGTCCCCTGCCATTTGTCTATAATGTCCTCTAATGTACTTGTAAAGTGTAATCATGTCTCCTCGCAAGCGCCTTTTTTCCAGACAAAACAACCCCAACCTTGACAGTCTACCCTCATAATTTAAGTCTTCCGTCCCTCTAACCAATTTAGTTGCACTTAGTCTCTGCACTCTCTCCAGCTCATTTATATCCCTCTTAAGGACTGGAGTCCAAAACTGAACTGCATACTCCAGATGAGGCCTTACCAGGGACCTATAAAGAGGCATAATTATGTTTTCATCCCTTGAGTTAATGCCCTTTTTTATGCAAGACAGAACTTTATTTGCTTTAGTAGCCACAGAATGACACTGCCCAGAATTAGACAACGTGTTATCTACAAAGACCCCTAGATCCTTTTCATTTAAGGAAACTCCCAACACAATGCCATTTAGTGTATAACTTGCATTTATATTATTTTTGCCAAAGTGCATAATCTTGCATTTATCAACATTGAACCTCATTTTCCAGTTTTCTGCCCAGTTTTCCAGTTTAGACAAATCACTCTGCAAAGTGGCAGCATCCTGCATGGAACCTATAGTTCTGCACAATTTAGTATCATCTGCAAAAATAGAAACAGTACTTTCAATGCCCACCTCCAGGTCATTAATAAACAAGTTGAAAAGCAAGGGACCTAGTACAGAGCCCTGCGGTACTCCACTAACAACACTGGTCCAATTAGAAAATGTTCCATTTACCACCACTCTTTGTAGTCTATCTTTTAGCCAGTTCTCTATCCAGGTACAAATACTATGTTCCAGGCCAACATTCCTTAATTTAACCAGTAACCTTTTGTGTGGCACTGTATCAAATGCTTTAGCAAAATCTAAGTAAATCACATCCACTGCCATCCCAGAATCGAGGTCTCTACTTACATTCTCATAAAAAGAAATTACGTTAGTCTGGCAAGATCTATTACGCATAAAACCATGCTGGCACAAACTCATAGTATTATGATTTGCTATGAAGTCCAGTATCTTATCCTTAATTAACCCTTCGAAAAGCTTTCCTACCACTGACGTCAGACTAACTGGCCTTTAGTTTTGAGGCTGAGAACGGGATCCTTTTTTGAATAGAGGCACCACATTAGCAATTCGCCAGTCTCTCGGCACTATGCCAGAACTCAATGAATCCTGAAAAATTAAGTAAAGAGGTTTGGCAATCACAGAGCTAAGCTCGCTAATTACCCTGGGATGAATACCATCTGGCCCTGGACCTTTGTTAATTTTAACATGTTCTAGTCTCTTTTGAATTTCTTCATGTGTGAACCATGCATCATTAGTTGTATTACTAGAATTGGGACTGTTAAGAAGGAAACCTTCACTTACTGATTCCTCATTTGTGTAGACAGATGAAAAATATGAGTTCAGAATCTGCACTTTTATTTTGTTTTCATCAACCAGCTGACCCCCCCCTCTGATAGTAAGGGTCCCACCCCTTCCTGCTTCATTTTTTTACTATTAACATATTTAAAAAATAATTTTGGATTTTTTTTATTGCTTGCTGCAATATCCTTTTCTATAGCAATTTTAGCTTGTCTTTTAGCTTGCCTTATAGCTTCTTTGCATGATTTATTGGCCTCCTTGTACCTTATATATGTTTCGGCTGTACCAGCTAACTTGAAAGCCTTAAAAGCACGTCTTTTCTTACCCACCTCATCACCAACGCTTCTATTGAACCAAAAAGGTTTTGCTTTGCAACGACGTTCCTTGCTTACAAGGGGAATATACTGACAAGTATATTTATTAAGCAGCATTTTAAAGACTTCCCATTTTTGTTCTGTGTTTAACCCTGAGAAAAGCATTTCCCACTTAATATGTTGCAGAGATGCCCTTATACTGTCAAAGTTTGCACGTCTGAAATTTAGTGTTTTAGTTACTCCCTTATAGAATTGCTTCTGCAACAGAATCTCAAAGGAGACCATGTTATGATCACTATTCCCTAAATGCTCCCCCACACAAATGTTAGAGATGAGTTCAGTATTGTTAGTTATTACAATTGTGTTATTATTTATTTTTTACTCTGTGTGGACACAGAGGAATACTTCCCAGACAATTGAGAAGAATTTACCCAAGACATGCAATATGCAAATTGTTGCTTATTGGGAAGAAATGCCTTTTTCTTGGCAAAACACTAAGGGTCAAATTCACTAAGCGCCGAAGCGCCTAACGCTAGCGTCAATTCTCTAGCGTTGGGCATTTTCGTTTCTTTGCAAATTCACCAACGAATGCTGGCGTAACTTTGCTAGTGTTACTTCGCACCCTTACGCCTGGCGAATTCGCGCAAAGGACGTAACTACGCAAATTCACTAACACGCGCATTGTACTGAACGCTACCTTTTACGCAAGACTTCCTTCGCCACCTCAGACCAGGCGAAGCGCAATAGAGTAGATAGGGATTGCTTCAAAAAAAGTTCAAATTTTTTCTAAGTCCCAAAAAACGCTGGCGTTTTTTCTATATTATGGGTGATAGGCTGAAAAAGATCGAAATTTTTTTTGGGGCTCCCCTCCTTCCCCCCCTACATTTCCTAACTCATGGCAACTTAACTAAACAGTGGGCACATGTGTAGGGCAAAATAAAAATTTTATTTCATATTTTGAAGGTTTCCCAGGCATTTGTAGTGCTGCTACATATTCCTCCATTGAAATTTGAATTTGGCGCCGTATGCAAATTAACCATCGCTAGCGTAACTTCGCTTCGCTTAGCGAATCAACGCTAGCGCAACTTAGCAACCTTATGCTACCCCTGAGCGCACTTCGGATTTTAGTGAATTTGCGGAGCGCTGGCGAAACTATGCCTGGCGAAGTGTGGCGAAGTGCAGCGAAGTTACGCCTGGCGCAACTACGAATCTTAGTGAATTTGCCCCTAAATGGTAGTTTGTTGGAGGGGTCTCCTTAATTTAGGTAGATTTTGGGATTTTTACAGATAACAAGCTGTGTAACTCTAGGCCACTGAAGCAAATAAAGTACTGTCTTAAAAAAGGGCATTATCTCAAGGGATGAAAACATAATTTTGCCGCTTTATAGGCCCCTAGTAACTTGGGTAAGCAGTGCAGTTTTGAGCTCCAATCCTTAAGAAAGATATTAATGAGCTAAAGAGAGTGCAAGAAGTGCAAGAAAATGCTCTTGCAAGGGGACATGACATGACTACTCTTAATAAGTGTCCTAGAGGATATTATAGACAACAGGGGATTTGTTTTCACTGATACATCTAAAGTTATGAGTTCTACGATATGTCTCAAAATATTAAAATAATGAATTATTTTTTATAAAATAGAGAATGTTATTGTTGACAAATGTTTGTTTGTGCATGATCATAATGCTTACTGATGCATATTAGTACAAGACAATATTTTTATGGAGTTTCCTAATTCCCATACATAAAAGATTCATAGCAATGCAAAACTAAAGTTTTAGAGCACTACACTCAAGTATATTTTGGAAATCCAAAACATGATGAATTCACAGTGACACATATATAATGTCTTTCTAATTCAAAATACCAAACATTAAAGCTAATGCCCCTGACTATAATCCTTTACACCTTGAACATACACTTGCTCTGCCTGCGGTGAGGGAATACAGATGTCTCCTGAAAAATAAGGAAAAGTACACCCACTGCATTGGACAGGTTCCAAAACAGAAACAAATTTAGGAATTGTCATGGACCAGATTTCAGCCTATACGAAAATGAAACACTGCCTGCTGGTTTAGGCAGAATATTCAGGGTGATCCACCTAAGGCAGCACACTCAAATGATCCCCCTTACTCATTCATTTCCCTCTTTTGGCATTCAGAGCAGGACAAGAAAGACCAAATAGTTTTTTTATTGTTTTTTACAGATGCAGCTATTTGCAGCCTTTGATAAAATGCCTCCTTTTTGTATCAATTATTTATAGAAGAAAATGACCCAACAATTGTTGCTCACAATTAAGCAAATATTAGTAGGATTTTAGTTGTTCCAAAGCTTAAAGAAGAACTAAACTCTAAAGTTAAAAAGCCCCTACCCCTCTATCCTACATAGACCCCCCTCCCTTCTACCCCCAGCCTAAGTATTACCCCAAGCAAATGCCCCTATCGTTTTACTTACACCTCGGTGCAGATTCAGGCATTGTAGCTCACTGGCGCAATCTTCAGACTCTTCGGTAATTTTCAGAATAAGACCGG
Source organism: Xenopus laevis (assembly GCF_017654675.1). Lineage (NCBI taxonomy): Eukaryota > Metazoa > Chordata > Amphibia > Anura > Pipidae > Xenopus > Xenopus laevis. The sequence goes on from NC_054375.1 coordinate 44,721,659, forward strand.
CACTTCTGCCATTTTTGTGAGTTTTGGCACATGCTCAGTTGTCGCAAACCAGAAAATTGCTCCAACTGCGCATGTGCCACCATGCCGGTCTCTTTCCGAAGATTTCCGATGAGAAGAAAATAGAGGTTGTGAACTCCGATGCCTGAATCTACATTGAGGGGTAAGTAAAACGTTAGGGGCATTTGCCCAGGGTAACATTTAGGCTGGGGGGAGGAGGGAGAGGGGTCTATGTAGGGTGGGGGGTTGTGTTTTTTTAACATTAGGGTTGAATTCTCCTTTAAGCCTCTCTGAACTATCACTAACCAGCTTCTGTTTTACTACTGACAAAAAAAAAATAAAGAAACCTATTAAGGCAACTACAGCACCATCTTATGTTCAAATTAGTTTTAACACATAGGAATATGGGGTGCCATTTGTCCAAAATACATTCTGTATACAAAACTATCCTTAGTACAGAGCATGAATGTCTCTCATGGTACATAAGTATCTGTGACCATATACACAAAGAAAAAATATACAAAAGACTTATTTATATTAAAGAATGCGAACTAAATCTGTTTTGTGCACAAAAGGATGTCATTATATTACAAACTCTGTAAATCTTAACAAGCAATCTGTCGCACAAATGTATAACATCCATGTAACAGACAGTTATGTGTAAAGTTACGTACAGAATGAATTATGTAAAGCTTGGATAAAGCTTGGACAGAATAGATAATGGTGTAACTAACTAGTGCATGCCAAGCTGAATTTTAATGACAAATTAGATGTTTGTGACAGAAAGCAAGATTTTATAGGACAGGATTCATTCTATCAACAAAATGAAAACTTTGTTTCACAAAACAGACAAAATATCCATTCTGTGAATATCCATTCAGTCACATTACTGAACCAATAAGAACAAAGCTTATTGCCCTATAACAAACAAGATGAAAAGTTGCCAGCCCGGCTCCACATGGCTGCATCATCCCTAATGCATAGGATACTATCTGGCCTGCTATAGAGGGTGCCCTCTAACGTTCCCTGTGCTGCATAGCAATAAACATGAACAAAAAACAAATAATTACTAAAAGAGCTGCTGTTAAACACTACAGGTTATTAATTGGAAGTTCTTACAAATGGCTGAGAAATATAATGTTGCACTGATAATGATTGTAGAGAAAGAAAAGTATGCAAAACATAAATCTGATAATTTTAGGTGATATGGCTATTCTTATTGTAGTAACTTATTTGTGTGGACATTTTGGTTAAGGGCATTCCTTTTGCCATTATTTTATGATTCATTTCCTGTTCCTGTTTCCCTCTTCCTGTCTAAGCTGGGGGGGGGGGAAGCATGAAGCAGGCGGCCACACCTAACTGCCATGTTGTAATAAATGTACCAGAAGTTACTGTTCTTGCCTGGCTGCTTTACCTGAACTAACACAGCAGAATTATTTAATCTGTCTCTAGCCAAGTAGTTTATCACACTATAATCTTACAACCGACCCCATCATTATAACAAGCCTAATATGCCCTCACTAACATCTGACAAACTCTCAAAGTCAGTAATAAGCTTTGTAATATGATTGTTAGGCTGCAATGTGTCCTCCTAGCTATAATCTTGCACCAGTTAGCTTATAGCACTCTCTTGTACATGTTGACTTTTCGAAATAACAATAAGTAGTGCATCCTCTAATTAGACTAGACTTATAAATCATGTGCCTGAAGTTTCTGATTTCTGTGAATATTTCTAAGAGAGAACATGAAGTTTGGCACTGCTTACTAGAAGGGAATTCCACAGCTCTCTATTTACTTGTATCTGATTTTAGGGGCATATTTATCTGATAATATTAGGTTTTCTTAGACTATACAAGGGCATCCTGTGGCATTAGAAGAAAAAGGGTTTCATTTTCATGGGCGGGGGGTGGGTTAAAGTGAACACTAAAATTCTGTGAATTCTATAAAGTAGTTGTTCTGACGAATACAATAGATAAATTCAAGAAAGGGTTACCAACTAAGTAAAAAATGCCATTAATATTTTATATATATATATGTGGCACACCCGTAGGTGTAGCTTTTGCTGTGTATTAAGGCTGTGTGTGACCAGGCTAAAACTGCTTGTAGTGTGTCCCGGACCCCCAGTGTACCCGTGCAACTCCCTGCAACTCCCTGTACCTGGTGTAGATCAATGCAGCAGGATATTCAGCCAGACAGTTTCTTTGCAGTAAACTATAACTTCTTTATTAACAGAGAACAGTGGCAAGGTCGTAGTTCACAAGCACTTTGATGTTCAACGTAATCATAGAGTAGCTTCAAACAGTAGTATTCCCTCCAGGGGGTGCAAGGTACATCAGACGGGTTAATATTCAACAGATAGCAAAGTTACAGCAACAATAGACATGGGGAATAGTTACCACTTTCACTGGCACTATCCCTCTGGTGAAGCACTAAGGCATGGGTTACTCAGCCTGGGGTCTTGTATCTTGGCACCGGACTTGATCCTCACCTCACCCACTGTATTCAGCCTGGGGTCTTGGGTCTTGGTACCCTATCTGGTCCTCAACTGACCCACTGTAGTCCCTGCTCTAGTGGTTCAAATACCACGGGGTCCTAACCCCACTATTTCTCATCGTTGGAGCCACATCTGCTCACTAGCTACCCTGTGCTGACTTTCACTCCTAGAGCAACTATTACTGTATTACTATCACTATCTTACACTTAACTAACTTTCCCAGCAGACCTGGACCTGTAGTACCTCTCAGTGAGGCAAAGTCCCAGGACAGACCCAGACCGCATGGTGCTAAACTCCTTTATATTGACAAACAGTGCCATCTAGTGGACAATCTCTGTGAACTAATGTGGACCCAGCAAGGGACATAGCTGCCTGAGTTAACTAAAGAACCCTTAGGTGTCCAAATACTACAGGGGAACTGCCTGAGTAATTTAACCCAAATCTCAGGGTCCCTATATATATATATATATATATATATATATATATATATATATATATATATATATATATATATATATATATATATATATATATATATATATATATATATATATATATATATATATATTGCACAAGACACAAAAGTAACACTAAATGAACCATCACTTAAAAGTAAGCCATCATTTATAATTGATTTTTCTTTATACCACTTGGATCGCAACTCTCAACAGGTGCGGCTCATTTATCAAAAAATGTTTAGGAAAATTCAGAGTGAAAAAATGCTGAGACAAAATTGAGCGTGAATTCGTATTTTATTGAAGTGTCACTACAAAAACTCGACTTTTTTAGATTACTTGACAAAAACCCAGATTTTTTTCGATTATTCAGTGCAGATCCCGCTGTCAATAAATAATTCAGAGACACCCGCATTTGCCTCACGAGGAAACTTCGGGCGACTTCGGAAAACAAATCGATCCACTGCCTGTTTGCCCTGACACTAAAACTATAAATGTTAAGGAATTTATTAAAAGATCCTAATAAAAAAAACCTCTAGAAATTTAAGTTTTTCAGACAATTCCTAGTGAAAAAAATCTGAAAACCTCTAAATTGATTTTAAATGGACCTTGACCACTTTTACCTGGTAAAGTTTTGTATTAGTAGTTTTGTGTTTTTTACACTTAGCAGGTTATTTATTAAGGTTTGAGTTGTGTTTTCCATGAAAATTCGAGTTTTAGAGGTTATTCTTTTGGTCAAAAGTCAGATATTCTGGGTTAAAAAAACCTCAAATTGTTTGGGTTTTGTGAAAAAAACTATTTTTTTGAGATTTATTATTATTATTAACCTGAACCTGGAAATAGCTTAAATCTGAAAATACACCTCTAAAACCTGTTGAGGTCATGTAGGAGTCAATAGCAGTGGTCTCTTGAACCATTTGAAGAGGGTTTTATTTTCTTAAAATAGCCCAGGTAAATACAGTTCTTATTTGATTCTATCATCAATTTGCTGTTTTTTGTTGTTGAACTATACTTACCTAGAAGTGCCATAGATTTTATTTTCCACTATTACGAGGTTGTTATCCTGAATGACACTGTTGCTTTTACCTTGTTTGACTTTTGCCTTAACGTTAATTATACAGTACCCATGATGTTCTATTCTTATCTCAGATGAATGAGTTTTAAAAACACTACAAACATTTATGTTGTTTAAACAGCTTTATAAATATGTCCCAAAGAGTAAAACGATCAACAAATAACATCGATTTAAAAAAAAAAAAAACTGGAGATCTTTTGATTTTTGCCTTTAGCTAAACTGATTTATGATTGACTTAAATGAGTTTACATTCGTAGAAGTACCGCAGATTTTATTTTTCACTGTTATGAGGGTTTTCTCTTGAACAACACTGTTGATTTTACCTCATTTGACTGTCTTAACTCATACAGTGCCCAACACTTTCCTTTCTTATCTCAGATGTTCTTGATAGATTAGGTTCTTAATAGACCATCATCTGAAATGTCAGCAGAATGTAGCGAAAGAATCGTGAAACCTCACCTTCCTCTTAGATCCAAGTGCCCCTATAAAGCCTTGCCCAACAGGGACCTGTAGCCAGGACTAATTTCACCCACTCTCAACATATATCAGTATAATCCTGTTCTGCAAAACCATGTGCTATTTATTGAAGGTCATCTGTGTTGCTGTCTGCCTGTTTGTTCTCCTTGGTGCAAATCCTGTACCATCTTCTGATGTCAAACAGAACAATCATTTAATAGAAACAATTAAACATTTGATTCACCTGGAAGAAGAGTGTGAAAATACAGAGGTAAGAGCAAAAACCTTCCTTCTTTATATTTGTAGACAATGCCCTATCTTCAATGATGCCCAAGAAGAATACTATGCAAAGACCATGTTGGTTTCTAGATTTGAAAAGTAAACTTCTTGTGAATTAAAAGACTTCGTACATGGCAAAGACATGTGCATATTTGCAAGCAATTTGGCAAAAATTAACTACATTAATTACATACGCTATAGCTTTACAGTTCTAGCGAAAACTTTTATTTAAGCTTCCCACATTTGTGCTAAGGACCAGAAGCTGTGTGTATTAAAGAAAAACAGTTACAGCAGCGGTTCTGCAATAATTACATATCCATCTGCTAATAGGCTAAAATGGTATTTAATTATAGAAAATCAATGTACTTGCACCTTTTATTACATTCCCCAAGAGTTCTATTCTTTCCAATATTTTTTTCCTGACAAAATAAGGATTGAGTAAACCCTAAATATTTCTATATAATTAAAAATGTTTATCCAGTTGCTAAGGGATATCTAAGAGCTGCTGTGTACAAATTATGTTATTTTATACATAGATTAGCTTTTTTATTGACATAGGGAGTTATTTACTAAACTCCGAATGCAAAAATCACAATTTTTTTTAATAAAATCTGACTTTTAAAAAAATCACAAATTTTTCGGAATTTATTAAACCACGAGGATGGAAAAGTCCGAATCTGAAAATCCGGCATCTCAGTCCCAATGATTTTTTGATGTGCGCTGGGTTTCGTGCAATAGCTCGAAGTTTTCAGTTGAAAATTCTGAAAACATGTGAAAAGTGTGAAAATCAGATGAAAAAATCCAAAAAAACTTGAAAATCTTATTTTTTCCTGCAAAGGGAAAATGTGATAATAAATACATGTAAAAAAACAGAGTGTATTTGATTGGAAATTGCAGCAGAAAATATTGAGATAAATTCGGACTTTGATAAATAACCCCCTTAGTATTTATTATAAATACTGTATATTCATTTTAAAATCCAGGATAGACATATGCTTCAATTAGCTACAAACGATTGCTACTTAATTTTCAATTTAACATAATTTTTACAATTTATTCTTACAGATAAATTGTAATACAACATTACTACCAGTCTTCTACAGTGGTGAAAAGGTAAGAGAATTTCACTGGTCAATAATAATATAACTTGAATATTTGAAATGATGAAAATGTTTTTATTATCATAATGCCAGCGGATCAAATTTAAAAAAAGGGACAAACTTATGAAATGTTAGTTCTTTTTATACAATATCACCTGCATGTCCTCTGTATGTCAGGAAATATTCCAATATTTATTATTCTTCCTTGACCTTATTCGATAAATGGAAAGTCCTGAAAAATGTTTCACAAATTTGCAGTGCTTTCCCGTAGACTTGAATTGTGATCAATTTCCCACAGAGTGAAAAACTTTTTTATAACTTTTCATCTTGGTCATCTGATGGAAGGATGAAAAGTTTTGGATGGGATGACATAATTTTGAATGATCAAAGTTAGAGAAAAACTTGGGTTGGGGGTAATGGTTTGACAAATTCGGTGGATCATTACAATATGTTTGCTTGGAGAAATTTTGTGAAAACTTAAAAAATATGTTAAGTTTTTAGAATGTCAATTATTTCATAAATGTGAAAAACAGTCAACCAGCTGGAACAAAATTTCTAGTTCTGAAGATCTGTTCTTTTATTAAAGGGGAATTGCTGCATGTTTTTTGAAAGACAGCTTAAATACACAACCAAAGTAAAGCATCCAATTATGTCTTTTGGGGAATAGTTAAGTGTAGCTTATTTATTTTAGAAACAGTAGATCATTTTAACCAATGATATTCAGAAAGTTTATAGCATGCTTACTGTAAATTATAATTTTGTTTTCTATGACAGTTCTCCTTTATACACATAACTTCTTTACTCCAATTATATGCACTTTAGTAATATTTGTACTTTATTACTCCTGACAAAGATAATATTTCAAAAATAAAGCCCAAATTAGGTGCCTTTATTCGTACAAAAACGACTTTTTATTTGCAGCTATTGGTTGAGGTCTGACGAGGTCAGAAAATATAAATGATTACAAGAAATTTAGATAGAAAAAGTAACCCCACCAATAGTTGCTGTTATATAATTATCAAGTTTGAAAGAGAATTCTAATAAGTGTTCAACCGTACTTATATAAGGAATTAAATAAATAGATAAAGTGCTGAGCAATTGAAATAAAGTGCTAGTGCAGTTATTGTTACATTGAGGGGCCGATTCACTAACTTCGAGTGAAGGATTCGAAGTTAAAAAAAAAAAAGTTTTTTTTTGGGCTACTTCGACCATCGAATGGGCTACTTCGACCTTCGACTACAACTTCGAATCGAAGGATTCGAACTAAAAATCATTCGACTATTCGACCGTTCGATAGTCGAAGTACTGTCTCTTAAAAAATACTTCGACCCCCTAGTTCGCCATCTAAAAGCTACCGAAGTCAATGTTAGCCTATGGGGAAGGTCCCCATAGGCTTGGCTAACTTTTTTTGATCGAAGGATATTCCTTCGATCGTTGGATTTAAATCCTTTGAATCGTTTGATTCTAAGGATTTAATCGTTCGATTCGAAGGATTTAATCGTTCGATCGAAGGAATAATCCTTTGATCGTTCGCTCGAACTATCTGCGCTAAATCCTTCGACTTCGATATTCGAAGTCGAAGGATTTCAATTCCTAGTCGAATATCGAGGGTTAATTAACCCTCGATATTCGACCCTTAGTGAATCGGCCCCTCAGTTAGCCTAAATAACTTGAAGTGAGAAAATTGATAAGAATAATCAATTTCTATGAAGTTAAGTTCATCTATAAGTTTATAATACTTCATAAATTCATCCAAAAATTAACTAATTAAGTATAATTCATCTAATAATTTTGTACAAAAAAGTGAGTTTAGGATATCTAAATTAGTATTACCGAGCTCACAATTGATTATCAGTTAAAGTGCAGTGCAATTAGTGTTCACCACTAAACAATTTAAATGAGGGGGCAAAGACAAAAGGTTTTCTGCGCTAATCCATTATCAAGCTGGCCTTCTGCACCAAAGTGCTTTTTTTCCATTTGGTCCATGAACCATCTTGCTGTTATTATAGTAATAGTAATAATATACTTGTATCAAAATTGCCTTTAATGGAGTACTAATGGCAAGGCTATATATATATGTATATATATTTATATTTATATATATATATATATATATAATATATATATACCTGTATAAAAGCACGTGCATTTTCACAATAATTGCCATTGAATTATTCATAGATGTGATTATTTTTATATTCCAGAATTTTACAATTGCTAAAATATCTTGCAAAGCTGTAAAATCCCTGGATACTATCCGAGACAACAAATTGGAATCTTTGAAAGAACTTTATACCTCCCTTATTTATCAGGTTCCGCATGATGTAAGTATTGTTTAGTGGATAAAAATGTTAATTAGTATTATATGGCATTAGTTCCGAAACTGGAGGCTTAAAACAAAAGGGCTGAAAGCCTCTGCAGTTTGTGCACAGTTACAATAAATTGGTAATATTCTCTATTGCCATTATTATAATCCTTTATTTACAGTATATAGTGCTGATATATCGTATAGAGGGAACTTGAATCCCTGTCCCGTCGGAGTTTATAATCTTAAATCGCTATAACAATGACACACACTTGAGTTGAGTCAGTGTTATTTGGAACCAATTAATCTCCCTATATTTTTATGAAATGTTGGAGGAAACCAGAGTACCTGGAGCAAACCCACAAAAACACTGGGAGAACATTTTGGGGGTCATTTATAAACTTTGCGCAGGGCAGATTGGTTCACAAAGTGAATATATTTGCCCTGCGCATGGTTATATTTATAAAGCTGAATAAGAGGGTGCATACAGGATTGCGAATTTTTTATTCACAATGCGAATATCTAAAGGGGCTTTATAAATATGTCACAATTCGCAAATTGCGAATCTTTATGCGCACACTCTGCGACTCAATTACGCCACAACTTTGGTGGCGGATAAAATATTCGCAAAACAGTTTTGCAAACTGCGAATTTAACGCTATTTTCACGCACAACAACCTCGCACATTGGGTGCGCTCGCGCAAACTACTGTCTCATTTGCGCGCCATTTGCTAAATTTATTCACACTGCGAATTCGCAAAAACCGGAAAGACGGGCAGAGCAGTGCAATATATTAGCGCTCAGCAAAAAACATGCGCAATACAACCATTTGCGAAAAATATGCGCTGCGCGAACTTTATAAATGACCCCCATTAACTTTAAACTGCATAATTTGGATTTTTTTGACACCATGGGGCACATTTACCTAGGGTCAAATATCGAGGGTTAGTTAACCCTCGATATTCGACCGTCGAAGTAAAATCCTTCGACTTCGAATATCGAAGTCGAAGGATTTTGTGCTATTCCTACGATCGAAGGAATAATCGTTCGATCGAACGATTAAATCCTTCGAATCGAACGATTCGAAGGATTTTAATCCATTGATCGAAGGATATTCCTTCGATCAGGAAATTGTTAGGAAGCCTATGGGGACCTTCCCCATAGGCTAACATTGGCCTCGGTAAGTTTTAGGTGGCGAACTAGGGGGTCGAAGAATTTTTTAAAGAGACAGTACTTCGACTATTGAATGGGCGAATAGTCAAACGATTTTTAGTTCGAATCGTTCAATTCGAAGTTGAAGGTCGTAGTCGAAGTAGCCCATTCGATGGTCGAAGTAGCCATATTCGACCATTCTAAATTCAAACTTTTTTTTCCCCTTTTTCTTCACTTGAACTAAGTAAATGGGCCCCCATATATTTACAAAGCACTATACCTAACATGAAAAGAATTGTTCTTCATGCATTGGTCGGTAATGATCATTTTTGGTCATTTGGAGGGGTTGAACATGATGACCTTTAGCTTCTTTTAACCCAAATCAACTAACTTTAACAACAGATAGAGCCAACTATGTTTTGACACAGATAACACAGATGGCACACACCAGACAATGGCACAGCATGTCACATTTAGGTGAAAAAGGTGTAACAATCTACTGTATTTTAATGCATTTGAATAGTGATGGGCAAATCTGTGCCGTTTATTTTGACGCGCTTTTTATATGCTTGACTATTTGGTCCAAATAATAGGGATGTAGCGAACTGTTCGCCGGCGAACTTGTTTGCGCGAACTTCGACCGTTCGCGTCCGCCAAATGTTCGCGAACGTCGCGCGACGTTCGCATTTTGAGTTCGCGTTCGATTCGAATACAAATCGTTCGACCATTCGAATTCCTTCGACCGCTAAAAATCGAACGATTGTAAGCATTCGATCGAATGAAAAGCATTCGATCGAATGCTTCGATCGTTCGATTCGAATGAAAATCGTTCGATCGAACGATTAAAATCATTTGATCGTTCGAATCGAACGATTTTAGCGGGTGTTCGAAGTTCGCGAACTGTTCGCGAACGTTCGCATTTTTTGCCGGTGTTCGCGAACGACGTTCGCGAACACCAAATCGGCAGTTCGCTACATCCCTACCAAATAATTTTGCCTGCAATTTTTATGGGTGAACCAATTTTGTTTTGACGTCCCGGGATCGGCACTCACCATTCACATGATAAATTGCTGGGTGCTAACCAATCAATACTCCAATCAATACTCAATATATATATATATATATATATATATATATATATATATATATATATATATATATATATATATATATATATATAGATAGATAGATAGATAGATAGATAGATAGATAGATAGATAGATAGATATGTGTGTGTATTCTAGCAATCAGCATCTCCTATATTATGTTCTGATCTGATATACTGTATAGATAAGCTGTATGTGGGCGTATTCTCCTCCTGCACAGAAACACAGGCTGAATGTACAAACCACAAGCAAGGTTTCTGGGTGGGTGATGCACAGGGATACATTAGCAGCTAACAGCCGGTCATTTCCCTTCCCTTTATAAGAAAGTAGATTCATTCAGCTGATTTTGCAGAGACCATTTTGACTATTTCTGATTTATTCTTTGCAGATGAAGTGTAAAGTTGTCTACAGTGAGGCAAAAGACCTGCGGACAGCTGTGGTGGAACTTCTGGAATTTTTCAGATACTGTATTAGGACATTATCTTGTAACTGAGAAAAGCTGTTGCGTTTTGTGCTCTAATCCAACCTGCTCATCTTGCACTGAAAAAGCCTTAATGCCATAATGTAGCAAATGGACAGCAATTTATTGTACTGAAAAAGGACCAATGCACGTCTTGTCATTATTTATTTTTGCTGATAAATATAGCATTTATTAATAAATATTTTATAGTCAAATGCTTTGAGTGCTACCTTATTTTAGAATCCAGTATGGTTTTACTTTCATTTCCTGCATAGAGTTTTTCTACGTATAGAAACACATTTAAGTGGGGGTTGAACATTATTTCAAAGGTCATTTATTGCCAGTGTGTTTGTTGTTGCCTGTTACTAGGTTTTGACAGGTGGTAAAGTAGACAAATTACTAGGGGCTGTGACCTAATGGCTGTGTTACACTTTGGTATCATTGACAAAGTTAGAGGTAGGAGTACAGTCAATAAGAATGATTAAATAAAACTAGGTGAAAAGCTGAAAGCAAAGACATACCAGATATCTCTATACAGGTAAAATGGGTGAGCCTAATGGTACTTCATGTTGCTGAAATGTGCTGAAATAAGTCAGATGATTTGGCAGTAACTATTGAATACCACATTTTGATGAGATAAGGTTAAAAAGAAAAAGCCGAGCAGTGGTATGCCTTTATGCATGCTATGAATGATAGGAAATCACTGTAAAATTATAGTTGGAATTGTTGATAAAGCTGAAACAATATGGATAGATTTTGTTCACAACAAGGCAACAAGAACATTTATGGTAGGATTATCCTACAGACCCCCTCATGTAAATAAAGTGGATCAGCTCTTGTTATGTATGGAAACATTTGTAAGTTTGTTCAGAGAAAACTAAAGTAACAATACTGCCAACACACTAAATAGAAGCTTTGATATTTGCTGCATGACAATTTCATGTCACAGGGTGCAGAGGACCAAACCAGAAATTATGATGTAATTGACCTAGTGGTCTCTAACAACCCAGTATGGATTCCAAATGGGGAAATACTAGAACATTTAGGTAATAATGACCATCACATTGTCTCATTATCTATATTATAAAAGACCCAACAAAGACACTAAACACTACTGTTTAATATTACAACTTCAGTGCATAGCATGAGGTTACTTTGCCTATCCTTTACATTGATATAAAACAGGAACTGATCATATTGATTCCCCTTAGGATAGCAATGTAAACGTATTAACAATCAAATAGTCTTGCTTAACTCAGGTATAAGGAAGTAAATAGGAAGGAAGAAAATGTATTTAAAATGAAAGGACCTTTGTCTTTTAATAAAGCCACTTTATGTCAGGGCAATAGTGGAGAAAATGTTGCTTTTTTATATAATTATATTTCTTTTCGGGTATGAGTAAGCGTTTGCTTAATGGTCACAACTTTAATAGATTTTACAATTTTTTTTGTCTTGTACATTATATAGTCTCTTAAATATAAGCATAAGGCAAAGTAAAAATTATGACCACAGCCCATAGGTTCCTGTCTTCTCCCTCTTTGTGGTGTTTCCGGGAACTAGACCGCAAAAAGTGAGACAGCAGTTTATTGGAAATATCACCAATCCATCTATTAATTTTCATTTTCCATTTTTTTAATCAAGGTGATTATATGTGTTTTTTTCCATTTTTTTTGGTTGTTGCCAATCATTTGTAAGTGAAATTATTTGAATAGCACTGGCACGTTAGTATTCTTATTTGATTAATTGAGTACGCGACTTTGATATTACTAATCTATAAGTGAAAAAATTAATCACATTTAAAATGAATTGTCTGACACAATATAGTGAAAAGCACTGGTTACTTTAAAATTGGGGTATTAGCTATTTCTTATGTTGATGAAGTTAAAAAGAAACAAACCCCTCATTAAAAAAAACCCTACCCCACATAGACCCCCTCCCTCCTCCCCCTTCAGCCTAGCTGCTACCCTGGGCAAATGCCCCTAACTTTTTACGTACCCCGCGGTGCAGATTCAGGGATTGGAGTTCACGGCAGCCATCTTCCGGGTCTTCGGTAATCTGACAACGAGACCAGCATTGCGGCGCATGCGTAGTTGGAGCAATTTCCAGGTTCGCGACAACTGCGTATGCGCCGAAATTGATGGAAATTGCCAAAGCGACGGAAGAAGACACGAAGATCTGGACATGAAAAGATGGCTGCCGTGAACTCCAATCTCTGAATCTGCACCGAAGGGTAAGTAAAAAGTTAGGGCCCGGGGTAGCAGCTAGGCTGGGGGGGAGGAAGGAAGGGGGTCTATGTGGGGTAGGGTTTTTTTAATAAGGGGTTTGTTTTTCCTTTAAGCACCAAATTGTGGTTGAATAAGGAATAGATGGGATTATTTATTCAGTATCAAAGCCTAGAAATACTTCTGTAATTGGAGAGGGAGGGCTGTTATCATTATTGCAAGTGGAAATGTGACTCTACCACAAGGGGAAAGACATCTGCAAACATCTGTTAGATTTACATAATTATTTAGAATTATTGTAAATTCCTTTTCCTTGTAATTTTGAATATAACCACAAAAGAGGGTTGTCTATACTTTCTCCAGATTAATATAGTTCAAATATACCCTCAGTGGTTATTGAATCTTGGGGTTGACCTATTTTAGTAGTAGAGTCCCTGTCCACCTTTTCCCCTTTTCCTCAGTCATAGAGGACAGGCTCATTATTTAAGGACCTATAAATAAAGCAGCATGCAAGAATGTAAAAATAGAAAATGAGGAATTCCTTGCCTTACTTAGAAAGAAAATTTTTAGTATATTAATGTTTGATAAGAGTTGAAAAGGTGGGTCTATGAAAACATTTATTGGTTACAAGGGTCTCTGAAAAAGCAAATGAACTTTAAGGTTCATATTCCTGAGCCAGTTTAGCTCAAACAAATTGCTAGTGGCTGGCACAGGACATGGTGCTTTAACTTTTAAGCAAAGTTCATGTGAACAAGGGCAGAGGGCCTGATCGAAATATTCCAGTGAGTACTTAGAGATTTTGTTTAGTTTTAGCCAGGTCATTATGGTTGATTTTCTCATACTCTCTTTCATCCATATTTGTACCAGTGGATTGAAGGAAAGCTGCCTTGTTGTGGGAACATTATTGAAAGCTTTGTTAAAAGATCACGTTCATGTTTATGCTCTGGAGAATGGGATAGTGAATAATAATAAAGCTTGGCTTTATGAGGGATAGCTCATGCCAAATAGACATATTTGTTGTTTATGATGTAGTAAGTAGGAGCTTAGAAAGTGAGGTTACTGTAGATGGGATCTTCTGAGCTTATGCAAGGCCTTTGATACAGTGTTGAATCCATTTTTGCTTTCTAGACAGAGGTCTTTCAGTCTTGGTGCTGCTATTTTGATTATAGAACTGACTAAAGGATCATACACAAAAAAAGTCTGCTATAATTGCATCAGTTTATTTATACATTGAAAGCAATGTAGTTGATATGTCTGATACAGAAATCTATGTAATCCATTCAGGATTGCCATTTTTGCAGGGAGGTCTTGACAAACTGGCAATCTGGGTGGCAGATGAGATTCACTGTCAATAAATGTAAAGTTATTCTCTTTGAATTTAAAAATATGCAGGCAGCTTATATACTTAATGGAAACAAGACAGGTAAACCATTGATGGAAAAGGACTTATTAGTACATTGTATATAATATATTTAAACAATGCTAATCAGCAGTAGCAAAAGGCAGCAAGGGGTATCATGCTTTATTAAAAAAATACATTTATAAAACGGGAAGGTATTTCTAACCATTTACAAAGCATTGGTAAGGCCCTATTCAAAACATGCAGATTTGGTCACCAATACTCAAAAGGAATATTATTTAAATAGTGAAAGTCCACAGAAGACATACAAAGCATATAAAAGTTATGGAAGATCTCATTTATTTAAATAGCGAAAGTCAAAAAGTAGAGCAGGGGTGCCCAAGAGGTAGATCAGGATCTACCAGTAGACCTTTAACTGGTGATCAGTAGTTCTCAAGACTCTGTCAACAAACAGCTTGTCTAAATCACCCTTCCATTTCATGCTTTTCATTCAGATATTAATTATGTTAAGGTTATTTAAGAAATAGTTGTTTGTTAAATATAACAATATACATTTTCTCATAAATCAATTTTTAAGTAAAAATGTCCATGGAAAATAATACTTACAAAGCTTTTATGGATGTAGATCATAATGGAACAGCATCACTTAAGGTAGACCTCACCTGACCTCACCCTATACCCGCAGGTTGGATGGGTTTGGGCCGACCTTGCACCCCTCACGGCGGGTGCGGGTTGAGCTCCTCTGACTGCACTCCCCGCCCCTATGCGACATTCCAAATTCCGGCTTCTGACTTCCGGGTTGAACTTTTATAGATGCGCGCCTCTCGCCCCGCTCCTTTTGTGACATCATTGCCGGGACGGGTTGGTGTGGGTGTATAAAATGAACCCGGAAGTCGGCTCGGACGGGCGCAGATGGTGGGAGGGTGGATGTGTCGAACATATTTTGCACCTATTGTGCTCATTTGGAAATACAGGAATGGGACCTGTTATCCGGAACTCTTGGAATTTGGGGTTTTCCAGATAACGGATAGTGATGGGCGAATTCCCGCGATTCGCAGCTGGTAAATAAATTCGCAAAATCGCCGTGAAAATTCACCGGCGTCTGTTTTTTGACGCCAGCGCATTTTCGCTGCCAAATGTGCTCCATCGCCCAAATGTGCTCCTCTGTTGCCAAAAACAACTACTGCTGCTAAAAATATTTATTGCAGCTGTAGTTTAGTGTATCCAAATCACCCGTACTATACATGATTTCCAACCCTTTTATATGTGTTTTTATTTCAATTATATTCACAAACAATGTCCAGTAATAGTTGAAGAAACCGGATTGACGAGTGTTCTCCCATGCTGAATATGGTGGCATTTGGAGAGATGCAGAGAGATGAGATAATCTTCCTGTGGTTTATAAATAAGGTCGTATACCCTTGGGAGACATTTATGTAAACAGTAAACACTGTTTCACCTGTAATCACACTGCATTTTATCCTGGCCTATAATTCCAATAATGTCATCCAGGAAGTATAAAATTGTCATTTAAATTGTCTAGAAGAAGATCACAACCTTGTAACTTGGGAATATTTCCAATCCAAAAATAAACACAGTCAGTTCAAAGACCAAAGAAAATATATATTTTTTTTTAGTTTGTTTGTTATCCTGCTTCACTGTTTTGATGGCAGTCTCAGCTTAGCTTTACTGTAGCCTGTACTGACCTGTTGTGCCCAGTGGGAGAAGCTGCCTGGCATGCGCATCTCTGTGCCAGTCGCACCCTGGGAATATTAGTTTATGCAATTTAGAATTTGCACAATTTGCTGGAGACATCTGACTGAGGTTCAATAGATATAAAAGGTTAAACAGATCTTAATGGCAGATGTGAAAGGATAAGCCCACGCAACTCCTTGAATTCTCCCACACCCAAGGTCATAATATTATTCTGGAAATTGGATATCATCCTGACTGCTGAAGCACCCTTTCTTAAACAGCAGAAGATATTACAAAGACTCGGGCCTAAAAGACACACCATTAAAGCTTGGAGCCCACAAAACTGAGGTAAGCAATGATTTGGGTTTTACCAATGAAATCAACATTTCATATTATATATTATTACAAATATTTGATAGTTAAAGGTGCTGTAAATTACAGGCTCAGCCCTTGGTATAGACAACAACTGAATGCTACAGCCATTCTGGATATAAATAAACACGAACGGGGGGAGGGAATGAAGAAATAAGATCCTGTCGCACAGAGATATTTCATTTTCCGAAGGGCGTAGGAAATGCAGAAGACAGAGGGGAGGAAGCAGGCTGCAGGCTTGTACAGATAATCTAATATTTAATGACTGGTACTGATCCTGTTATTTAATACCAAATTTACATGAAAACCTTTGCTGTGTAAGCTCCGTCAGCTTCTTAGAAAAACAGAAAATGCTATGAAAGATAAATTAAGGTGATAAGTTGTGACATTGGGGTTATTTATCCTTGCACAGTGACAGCAAGACTGCCTATTGTCTTATTGTTCCATAACACAGAATTGTATTGCTTGTCTGTACATGGAATATCCATGGTATGTTTACTGCTCAGAGGGGTCTTCAGATGGTCATTAGTGATGTGTGGGTTGACCCTAAACTTACAATGACCAGTGGGCTGACCATTGGTTGAGCGGGTTCAGTTTGAAATGTGGTCAACCACTGTAGGTTAGGATTGGGTGCAGGTCAGACTGGGGAAGTACAATTTTCCACTACTCCCAAAGATTCCGCTTCTTGGAACCAGAGGTAGTGTTCAGAATGAGATAACCCAGGTAGGGGTCAGGTGCAGCTCCTACAATGGCAACATTTTGCGGGTTAGGGTGGGTACGGGTTAAAGTTTTGCAGGTTAGGGTCAGGTGGGGGTTGAGGTTTCCTGACCCACACATCACTAATGGTCACTATAAGTGAAACTTGATCACACCGCTTATACGCCATACCTCTCAACTATCCCGTTTTTCACAAGACAGTCCTGATTTTGACAGCTCAACCAGCAGTCCCGGATTGTTACTGAAATTTGCCTACTTTCTCTAAGTGTCTAACTTAATTGGCTTTTGGCTGAGAGCCTACAATATGTTCCAGGTGCACTTGGATACTTTTGTAACAATTTAAGATAAGCAAAGACGATATCGTAACAATTTAGGATAAACAAGTCTCTTGGGGAAAATGTGACTTGCAGCTTAAAGGGCAATTCACCGTCATTAGCAAAATTGTAGTAACACATAAAACCACAAAAATTTGTTCAAACTTTCATAACATGCCAATTTTGTCAAATGAACATGGTAATTAAGGGGTGTGGTCATAAAAATGGGTATAGTCAAAAATGTTTCTGTCCCTCTTTCTATTTCCATGTTGGGAGATATGATACACTGAAAATACACAGATTCCCTCATAAGAACTACAATGAACTTACTGCACCAAAAGCCTAATAAAATAAATCATTTATGTTTTCAAAGTTGGCCACAGTGGGCTGTGATCTTGTAACTTTGTTAAATATCTTTGCAAGACCAAGACCATGCACATGCTCAGTGTGGTCTGGACTTCAGTTGGGAGGTTAAGCTTAGGGATTGTCATTAATTATCATAATAGCACAAGTCAAATAATATCTGCCGGAAGCCGATACAGCAAGACTGATTACTAATCAGAATATGCAGACTGCATTGGGTCTGTGGGTAAAAATCTCTACACGGTGGCCGGCTGCTCTACAGGGAAACAAACAAAGCTGCCCGAGTTCTGGGAAGGAAGGTTACCGTTTAATAGTATGATCGTTTCCCTGCAGAGCAGCTAGGGACCATCTGAAGTTTCCTATCTGCAGCTGTCAGAGCAAGTAAAATGAAGGGGGAATTTCACTGCATGCAGTCAAGTTTATTATAAAAGCACATTTTTAATTAAAGTATATTGGAGATAAATTTCTTAATTAACAAAAGTAAAAATGGGATTTTATTTTTTTTACATCCCCTTAAAAACTGAGAGATGGCTTTTTGGAGTTTTCTGGATAACGGGTTTCAGGATAAATACCTGTACTATAAAAAAAAAGTCCTACCTCCATACATTCAACAACCAAATAGTATTTGTCATTGAACATTTGTAATGTGAAATGTTAAATAAAACAAATTTCCATCCTAATTCCTCAAACTCTCTGTGGCGGAGTTGAATCACATAGGTAATGTAATAAATACCTATAAGCAGGGAATTAGGACTTTCTTTTCTTTCTACAAAGAGATTTTGTGCACACATAACAACATGCCAATGGCAGCTATGCCTCTAAAGTGCGTTGTGACATGAGCTGAAAAAAGTAGTTAACAGTAACAAAGGCCATATGAGTCAGGAAAAGCAGAGCGAAAATGGCAAAAAAAGAAGCAATTTGCCATTTTTTGTGATTTGTTCACGAGCGACAGGGAGTCACAGAGGACTTCCCTGCACTTCTTCCCTGGTTTATTGTAAATGACCGCTAATATTGTATATTGATGCTAGTTTGGACACCATGAACACTTTGTAATAAAAGGCCCGAAATTTGCCCAGGTGCAGTACCCAGAGAATCCAGTCAGACCTTTGCCATTAAACAGGTGACCAGTAAATGCTACCTGTTGATTGGTTGCTGTAGGTGACTAGATATGTAGCAACATCATTTGTTTAAACCAACGATAAATGTTAATTAAGGTAAGAGTAATCAAAGAACAGGAAAAAATGAAAATTCAGACTAATATCAAGTAAATATTTGACACTCACAAAAAAAATATTCAGAATGGAAGCATTTCTTCTAAAAACAAAGTCAGCTCTACAGCAAGACTATTAAGATATAATATTATATAGAAACATGACTCAGCTTGCAGTTCTTCTCTCTGATATTATGTAAAGTGATGAGAGGGGCCAAGTCATTACTTGGTAGCGATGGCTCTGCACAACGATGAATCAAGCAGGCGTTATGATCTAGGTGGTTCTTACCGACAGCTCTACTCCTCCCCTCCCTTTTCTCTCTCACTCTGATTCTTCCTTTTAATCTTCCTTTTAATCTTCCTAGAAAGGACACTGGATCTACTGTACTTTCTCAGCATTGTGTTCCACAGGTACGTGAAAGCTTATTTGACTTACGTGACGTTTAATACAGAATGTGTCGATTTGAGAAATGTTACAGTTAAATATGTTAATATGCTGAGAATGCTGTGTTAGAAGTAGAAATATGAATATTGATTCCATTCCATAACCATCACGTTATTAAAAACTGTGTATAGCCAAGTTAAACAACACACAACCACAACAAAATCTTTCCTGTGGGTGCATAGACAGAGTAGGGAGGGTTGGAGTCCTGCTGGATGTTCATTTTCAGAAAATGGCTGCTCGTTCCTCTGCTCACTGACACATAGACGTCCCTCACATATTTGGCAAACCTGTCAGATCATTACAGACATTTCTGCACTGTGCAATGTTAAATGTCTCGTATTAATGTGGCAGCATTTTCTTGTTCTTCCCGTTTTATAAAACAAAGTGAAGGACACAAGGAAGTGGGCAGAATTCTCAAACAAACCTTGAGAATTCTCAAAGCCGCTTCCCTGTTAACGTCACCTACATCAGAAAAAAAACAATGAAGGTGTTGCATTGTTAGGATAAAAGTCTTAAAGGGGTTGTCCACCTTTGAGTTAACTTTAAGGGGCAGATTTATCAAGGGTCGAATTTCGAAGTTAAAAATACTTCGAAATTCAACCATCGAATTAATAATACTTCGAATATCGAATTCAAACTTTTTTTGATTGAATTTGGCTATTCTGCGGTCGAAGTAAAATTGAACGATTAAATCCTTCGAATAGAACGATTCAAACGATTTTTATTTCGACTTCAAAAACTTAGAAAAATGCTGTAGAAGGTCCCCATAGGCTAACATAGCACTTCGGCGGGTTTAATTTGGTGAAGTATTGAAGTCAAAGTTTTTTTAAAGAGACAGTACTTCAAAGAAAGAGATTTTTACTTCAAAGTCATAGTATCCTATTCGATGGTCAAATATATATTTTGAACTTAGAATTTTTTTACTTTGAAAAGTCTCTCGAATTCACTTCGACCCTTGATAAATCTGCCCCTTAGTATGATGTAGGGAGTGATATTCTGAGGCAATTAGCAAATGGTTTTCATTTTTCATTATTTGTGGCTGTCGAGTTATTTAGCTTTTTATTCAGCAGCTCTCCAGTTTGCAATATCAGCAATCTGGTTGGTAGGGTCTAAATTACCCTAGCAACCATGCATTGATTTCGAAAAAAAAGACTGGAATGTGAATAGGAGAGGGCCTGAATAGAAAGATGAGCAATAAAATGGAGCAATAACAATAAATGTGTAGCCTTACAGGGCATTTGTTTTTTAGATGGAGTCAAGAAAAAGTCAGAGAAAAAGACAAATAATTCAAAAACTATAAAAAATGAAGACCAATTGAAAAGTTGCTTAGAATGGGCCATTCTATAACATACTAAAAGTTAACTTAAAGGTGAACCTTCCCTTTTAAATGAGCCCTTTATTTGCTGTTGACATTTCTGATTGAAAACAAGGACATGATGCAAACCCTTGATATCAGGATGTAGAATTAGAAAGGGGATCCATGGAAGCCTTGGAGCAGGTGTGCTCCGCCAATGAGGCAAGCTGAGGCGCTCGCCTCAGGCGGCAGTGCCAGATAAGTTTCCAGGGGCGGCAAAAAGCCGCTCCTGTCACTTTAAAGAGCCGAATTTCGAGTTTTGAAACCGGAAATTCGGCTTTACTAGTGCGAGAGAGCGCAGTTGCGCTCTCCGCACTCGTGTTCCTGCGAGGGGAGGGGCAGCATTTAAGGAGCAGTCTCAGGCGGCATCTTCATTAGAATCGGCGCTTCCTTGGAGAATGTTGTTTGTAGGCCTTTCCAACCTTGTGGTGGTCTCTGGCTACTTGCTAGAACTAGAGCAAATTTTACCCAATTTTACAAGGAATAAAGTTACTGCATTATTTCAATGCAGTGTTTTTTTTAAACTGTGACAGCAGGTTCATTTGTAGAAGTGTAGTCAGACTTTCTTCCTTGTACAGAAAATGATTGAAAATGTTATGCAGGAATGGTTCCCTGACAAACAGGGAACCAGGAGATGCTACTTGCTAACTCGCTGCTTATGAGTTACTAGAATCAGGGCAAACTTTTATCACATTCCGGGTTTTAACTATGTTTTTTAGAATTACCGAGTAAATGGTAATGATTCTTAAAACACAGGTCTCCATGTTGGTGTCCCTTTTCAGTGACATAAACAATATTTTTTTTAAATCAGATTTAACGTTTCCTAGTAAGCTACCTAGAAAGTCTCTTAGAAAGTTTACATTTCATTATCTTTATGACAGATATGTTCTTGCCTTGAGATGGCATTAAGAGATGGGTATACCATTTTGGCACCAACTTAATTCTGTGAATTTCAGTGATCTGATGCCTAAATGCTGTTCTAAAAAAGTTTTTTCTGCATTTACTTAACAAGTTATCAATGGACAATCATTATTGTTGCTGCGGTTTGTCTTTATACACTATCTTTGAACACTATTGTGATTTCAGTTGTATCATAAGAGCTCACCTGCATTTTCATAGACTCTTTCAAAATTACAGAATATTAGCCTCTGCTCCCACCAGTCCTGGTTGCTTTACGTTTCAGACAGGTTGAGCAGGGGCAGTCCACAGTCCATGGTTAGAAGGGAGAGCATAGATGATGGGACTGGGGTTACTGCTGTGGTGGGTGGGCAAGTGGCACCTAGGACAAGAAGTTCTTGCCTTGGTGCAAACAGTGTTGGACTGGGACGCCAGGGGCCCACAAAAAAAAACCTTAGACCATGGGCCCACTCTCAGTGCTATTTTCTTCCTTTTCTCACTCAACCTCTATTTTACTAGTCTGTTTTCTTTACATACTATAATCTATTATTCCATCTATTTACCCTCTTTGTTAAGGAAATAAGAAATTGTCATGAAATAGGCCAAATGTTTAGAAGCACTGACACCTGCGCCCACTGGGAGTTTTCCGACACTGGGTGCAAACATAGGTGTCCAAAGATGAAGAGAAAGAGATAAAAAGGTATTTTATGTTCTCTGCTTTCACTTCATCTGCAGTATTAGAAACAATAGTAACTTATAGATATAACCTGAGGCCGTGTTAAAGGGCACCAAGCAAAAATGACAAAGAATACTATTCTTGCCAGAAAATGCCCCTTTGTGCTATGCCAATGCCATCCGTACTGGGAGGGAGCTTCAAGCTCTGGCAGCAAAGTTTGGTCACACACAAGTGCATAGTGAGCAAGCTCCTCAGTTTACTCATTGATGCACATGTGCATGACATTCCATGGGGGAGGAATCTACTGATGATATTGAATCATCCTTCCGAGTCCTACCCGAAGGCATGGGCTCCGTTGCCCAAGCGTCCCAGGCTACCGCCCACGAACAGCTTGAACAGGTGGGTCCCCCTTCGTCGAAGCTAGGGAGGCCCACCATCCCCGCCCCCCAAAGGGGTTTGGGGTTGTTTGGACTCCCCTTCGCCGAAGCTAGGGGGAGTCCCATCTACCCTGGGTTCTGCAGAAGCTTCCCCAGATTCTACACCTCATACATGTGTGAGTGAGCTGGCGAATTTGCTAATTATGCACATACACGTGATGTAGAATCAGAACAAATATCCTGCCTGGTGCAAGCGTTATAGAGCTCACTATGGGGATTTTCTAGCTAAAAAGTATTACTCCCCCAACCAGAGTGGGGGGCTCTCTTAGCCCTTAGCTCCATTAAAATATATTTAACTGTGAAATAATGATATGCCAAAGCTACACACACAGTTGGAATACAATTATCAGACAAGAGTTTTCTTCTGTTGGAATCAACAAAGCATAATCTTCATTGCACACATTATCTTATTGTGGGAATATCAAAGTCCCAGGCTTCTGGCCACTGCAGCTTCATTTACAGAGGCTGTTACTACCTGCATTTCAGACCAAAATTAAATGGGTTTTTTCCACCTTTTTTTGCACTTTGCCCCTATCTGGTAATAAATGATCCTTGTATAAAAAAGGTACAAATTGGTGGTTTTAGAAATGTATTTCTATGGGTTCTTTCCATCAGGTAGGAAACAGCTCTGGTTTTGCAAAATGTATTTTGGCTGAGCCAGAAGCATCGTCTATGCTGAGGGCTAAACTGAAACCAGCTTTATGATAATTTCCTTATCAGCATAGATTGCAGCGCAATTAGTTAACCCCTGAAGCTGTCTCAGCTATTTTTTTGTGCCAGTTTCACACAGTACTGATTACTGATTTCCATTTTTTCATAGTTTTGCATCGGGGTCATGGGCATTGTTATTGCCAAAAGTTCACATTGTTACACCGTATTGCAATTTCTATATTATTTTGGCTAGGTTGGAAATATGGGCTTTAGCCAAGAATGTAATCCACAGCCAACAGGTATGGAGATTGTTTACCAATCTGAAGAGACTTCAGAAGGGGTTTTATGTTTTTCTCTATGGCAGAGATCCCCAACGAGTAGCTCGTGAGCAACATGTTGATCCCCAACCACTTGGATGTTGCTCCCAGTGGCCTCAAAGTAGGTGCTTATTTTCAAATTCCAGGCTTGGAGGCAAGTTTTGGTTGCATAAAAACCAGATGTACTGCCATACAGAGACACCTGTAGGCTGCCAATACATATAGGGCTACTAAAAGCCAATCAGAGCCCTTATTTGGCAGTGCACCCCCAGGAACTTATGCTTGTGTTGCTCCCCAGCTCTTTTTACATCTGAATGTTGCTCACGGGTGAAAAAGGTTGGGGACCACTGCTCTAGACCATCTAGCAGTCAGTTGCATTTAGATGCATTTTTTTCTTACTATGTTATTATGAACTGAAAAATTATTTACATGTTAAAGTGATAATATATCCAGTATGGAATTAAAATCTGGCAGTGAATGTGGTGGTTTGGAAATCAAGCATTCTCTGTGTCCTTGGAAACAAGAAACTCCAAGAAAAAGTTGAAAGTTGATGACATGAATGCTTGAAGTTCCTAATTTAGTGCAAGGATTTTTGTCAGTGTATAGTACAGGTAATAATAAAACACTACCTTGTACTTAATCCTACTAGAGTCAAAACAAACCTATTGGGTTTATTTAAAAAAAAAAAAAAGTTTCCCTGAACAGGATTTTTTAAGCAAATTAAAACTCAGCACCTAAAAATCTGGGCAAATTTATGAAGATTGCAGAGCTTTTTTTTTTATCTCTGACAAAACCATCAAAACCATTACAGAAGCAACCATTTAGGATTACATACCACACAATTAAATAATGAACAAATGAGGAAATAAAATTATCATTGATATATTTAAACAAATTATACATATCCATCAAGTTCAGCCTTTTGCTCACTCAGATAATTTCTACCTAGATGCAGAGAAGGATGGCAAAATAAATTGAAGTTGCCTCCAATTTGCCTCAAAAAGGGAAAAAGTAATTCTGACACCAAAATGGCAACTGTACTACATATTACAGTAGTTTTGTTCTTTATTTATACCATATCAACATATACCAACGATTTTTATAGAGATCATACACTGTTTACTGCCTCAGTGGAGCTTGCAATCTGAAGTACCTTTTTCTTTCACACATATTGGTCAATTTTATTGGAGACCAGCATGTTTTTGGAGCGTGTTAAGGGGTGGTTTACCTTAAACTTAACTTTTAGTATGATGTTGAGAATGATATTCTAGTCTTAATTTATTTATAATACACAAAAGCTATGAATATCTTGTAAATTATATCCTTATAAACGGTGACTTCTGATGTCATCAGTTATAAACGGTGAGTTCTGATGTCATTTCTGTCACATGACTCCCTAAAACTTGTGTATTATAATAAATAAAGTACCCCCAGTTGCAAAATATGAGGATATTAGAAGTTACCTCGGAGTTCCATGACCTGTATAAAAACACTCGGCCTTCGGCCTCGTGTTTTTTTACACCAATACTGTACTACAATAATGTCTTCATAGGAAGGCTATAGGAGTAGATAAGGAAGCCTCACACCAGTCAGTCTGACAATAGACAATAGGGGGTTCATTGCACTGTTTGCACTTTGTTCCCTGCCATGCACATAAAACATTACAGAAGCCAAGCCCGTAAGGCCTCAACAGAAGCTATTAAATCATTGATTTCATGTATTCTTTTTTTTTGTAAATGTCTGTGTTCATTATTTTAATATATAATAGCGGCTATGTTGTGGCAAAAGTATACAGTAATTACGGTATATTTTCATTTAGGGCCGTGGAAACAAGCGAGTAAAAAAAATAGCTGTGTGCCAAAACATTCCCGCTGAAATGATTTTTATAATGTCTGCATGCTACTTATACCTATATCTTTGATCTAAAGGTATTTCATATATATGTAATAAATCCAAATATATATATATATATATCCTATTGCCGTTCACAATAAAGCACTTTCCAGCTGGACCCAGCCTTTTCCTCTCAGTTGCATCAGGCTCAGTGTTTCCTGATAATTGGCCCACCCAGGTTTTAGTATTACCAGTGACCCTCTCCCACCTCACAATGCAAAGCTCAGTCCAACAGACACTTCATTATTCTTAGTGGGTTTTACAGAATATTGCAGATGTTATACATAAGCGGAACTCCAGTCAGAGAAAAGGCTAGTGGGCTATGATAAACATTCCAGAGGGTTTTCTTTTTTAATGAAACTAGGAAAGCTGCATGACTTATGGAATGATTATGATGGAGGCGTTTGCCAGGAAAATCATTGTTGCAACTAAATACTGAGTCAACTGGGTAGAATATTATTGAAAGAGGCTAGTAAACATGATCTATACAAAGAAAAATCCTCCCGCTCAATATTTTACCGTAACTGTAGAACTACAGAAAATGATTTAGTTTAAGAGCAGTAGTTAAGTAGTAAAAGTGACAGACCTTTTTTTGTTAGTCCCTCCTGGCCCAGGTTGCTTGGAGGGGACATATATTTCTTACAGCAAGTGGACCTATTCATGTGTAACATTTGATTCTGAACATCCTTCTTCTTGCAATTAGCAATATTTTTCACATTTTTAGCTTTGTAACCACATTGGAGTATTTCTTTTGTTTCTCTGAAAGACATACATTATAGACTTAGAATCCAAGAATCATCCAGTACATCTTTTGCTGAACTTCCTCTAATTAGGTTGGAATTATTATTAGTTTGGAAACCAACAAGCCCCATTGTACAACTTCTCTATTTGTATTATTCTTAGTGATTGGCGAATAAATTAGACAGGCATGGATTCGCGCCGAATTTCTGCGTTTTGCCGCCTGCAAATAAATCCATGAAACTGCGGCAAAAAATCTATGGCAAAAAAGTTTGCAGCATCAACAAAATTGTTGTGTGCATAAATTTGTTGCTCACGTCAAAATAATTTTGATGCCCATTGACTTCAATGCGTTTCGTGAATTTTTTTGCAAATTCGCTTATTTTTCCGGTGAAGTGAAACGGGACAGATTCGCCCATAACTAAAATTCTTTTTGATCTCAGCAAAGCATTTATTTCTTCTGTTTCATCATATTCCAGAAAGGTAGCGATGAATTTTGTCATATATTTGACATGGGTTGTGGGCTTGGGAACATCCCTTTGAACCTTTCTGTTTTGTGGCAGATTTAAGGTGATCCAAATTACTTAATGATCCCTTATCTAGAACACCTTAGGCCCCAAACATTCCTGATATATTTCAGGTTCCAGATCCCATATGTAATAGTTAAATTGGTTTATCTGGAGTATGTAATAAAAGCATTTACTGGTCACCTGTTTGTCATCTTACTGGCTGCTATGGGTTACTGTTCCTGTGCAAACTTAGGGGTCCGTTTACTAAAGTGCGGTAAATCTGACTTTAAGTTTCCGCATGTTATCGCTGAGAATATTTTTACGCCAGAATATTCGCAGCGACTAAGTTTACTAAACAGCGATGCGCTCAGAAGTCATTGCGATCACTTGCGGTAACTACGTTAAGGAACCAGCTTACGTTAGCGGTAATTTTACCGAGTTGCGAATTTTCTGGCGAAAAATTAAGTTGTTGCGAATATTTATGCTATAAAATAGTCTTGTTTTATGACGGTTATTATGGCAAATTTTTACTGTGACATTTATGGCAAGAAATGCATCTTCAAAACTTATAAACTTTATTGACTGATGATTATACCATTCAACAACATTACCAGAGTAACACCAAACATGTCTGCATCATATAAACCCTTCTGCCAATAGAATCATAGGAACAAGAAATGATACCAGTCAATCTCTTTGCTTCATAGAAATGCACAGTTTAATGTAGCCAATCACAATGAAACCCAAAAAGCTTAGAGGCTGACGAATCCTTGGACTGTGATGCCGCTGCCAATAATACACCTCTGAGCTGAAACTGCTGCTGTTGCAACAGATAGAAGCAGAAGCCAAAACATCCTGTCAGCAATAGCTACAGATCTGTAAAAAAAACATTATTATGGGATATTTCCTGCCCCTTGAGAATTTTCTGGCGAAAAAAATACTTTTACGCCACTACATAGGTGGCGGTAAAAGTTTGCGAATATTCTTGCGTTAATTTTGTCTATAGCACATTTTGCTGTTTAGTAAACCAGGCGTTAATGTGTACGTAGCATTATTTTCAGCGAATGCGATAACTGGCGAACAATTATTCTTGCGCAAGAAAATTCGCAAATTTATATTTACCGCAGGTTAGTAAACTGGCGATAACATATTTGGTGAAAATTCTGTCTATAAATTGTGCGATTAGTTTTTATTTATTTATTACACAATGGGAGGGGGGGTATATAGCTACATCTGTGTGATCTCTATTTCTACACACATAGGGGCACATTTACTTAGTTTGAGTGAAGGAATAGAATAAAAGAAAGTTCGAATTTCGAATGATTTTTTTGGCTACTTCGACCATCGAATTGGCTACTTCGACCTTCGACTACAACTTCGAATCGAACGATTCATACTAAAAATCGTTCGACTATTCGACCATTCGATAATCGAAGTACTGTCTCTTTAAAAAAAACTTCAACCCCCTAAAACCTACCGAACCTCAATGTTAGCCTATGGGGAAGGTCCCCATAGGCTTTGTAAGCTTTTTTTGGTAGAAGAAAAATCGTTCGATCGATGGATTAGTATGGACCAAAAGGTGTTGTGGCTACACATAATTATCTTTTTGCACACTTTATTTAACAGAGCATCAGGGGGGTACACCAAAGCCGTGTCCTGTCAACAGGGCTCCCTTGATTTACAAAGCACAGAACACTGTCCCATAGACTAAATCTGTTCAGTGCAAAGTGTGGGTGCTAGTGCTCAGTGTATATTAATTTAATAACATCCATTATTTTAGACATCAGAGATCCAGCACTTTTGCCCAGGCCATATTGGTGCCAAAGGGGCTGCTGTAAGATACCAAAGACAGTCACTATTTGTGGGCTGGTTGGGGCTGTTTGGGCCTCTGTGTATTTGAAATGCCAGTGCCTATTTTGAATCCCAATCCAGGCCTGCTTTCACCTTGTCTTTAAAAAGACAAAAGTACTAAAATGCCATAACAGCTATGAAGCCAAATTTAGGGCAGTATGCAGTTCTAAAAAGAAAGCACAAGATGGCACTCGCTTAACATCATTAATGTCCTTGTAAACGTGTGGTAATACTGTGTTAGCCATTCAAAATGTAACAAGGTTTCACTTTTCAAATGGAAAACAACAAAAGTGTTAGGTAATAAAGGTGATACCTTAACTTTACTAGCATAGTAAATCTATCATCTATCTATCAATCTATCATCTATCAATCTATCTATTTATCTATTTATATATCTATTATCTATCTATCTATCTATCTATCTATCTATCTATTATCTATCTATCTATCTATCTATCTATCTATCTATCTATCTATCTATCTATTATCTATCTATCTATCTATCTATTATCTATCTATCTATCTATCTATCTATATATCTATCTATCTAATCTATCTAATCTATCTATCTATCTATCTATCTATCTATCTATCTATCTATCTATCTATCTATCTATCTATCTATCTATCTATCTATCTATCTATCATCTATCTATCATCTATTATCTATCTATCCTCTATCTATCTATCTATCTATCTATCTATCTATCTATCTATCTATTTATCTATCTATCTATCTATCTATCTATCTATCTATCTATCTATCTATCTATCTATCTATCTATCTATCTTCTATCTATCTATCTATCTATCTATCTATCTATCTATCTATCTATCTATCTATCTATCTATCTATCTATCATCTATCTATCATCTATTATCTATCTATCCTCTATCTATCTATCTATCTATCTATCTATCTATCTATCTATCTATCTATCTTTCTGTCATTGTTTTCCATTTAATTGAAATTAATTAACTAAACTGCATGCATCCATACTGATGGCAAAATCCTGTGAGGATTATTTCCTGTTAAATGTTTTTTAGTAGCAGTAAAGTACGTTGATCCAAATTATAGAAAAAAAATGCCCCCAGGTCCCAAAACACAAGCACGCAGTACCAAAATTTTTAATCACATCCCTAGTGTGTTCTTTTCAGATGATAAAGAAGCAGTTAGGTAGGTTTTGTTAGAACAAAAGGTTGAACTTGTTGGATTTTATTTTAAACTCATCAATCATTGTACTGAAAAGCAGCAGTTCTAATAAAGAGTAACTGCTGGGGGCTCCAGGAACTATATGGGGCCCAGTGGGACCGATAAGCAGCTGCAATACATGGTTATGGAAAAGTTATTG
Source organism: Xenopus laevis (assembly GCF_017654675.1). Classification (NCBI taxonomy): domain Eukaryota; kingdom Metazoa; phylum Chordata; class Amphibia; order Anura; family Pipidae; genus Xenopus; species Xenopus laevis. The sequence goes on from NC_054375.1 coordinate 44,751,911, forward strand.
TTCCCAAAGTTTAGGTGTCCAGCAGTAGTTCATATGAATAGTAAAAAATAACTAATTCATGTGCTAATAAGTTAGTTTATTGGGGGGCAGTGGAAGATTTTTAATTTATTGTGGGTCAGTGGAGTTTGCCCTAAGTTATACCATACTTACCTATCTGCCCCTGTCTCACTGGGGTGCCCTGTCATTGCTTGATATGTAAGTTACATACATTTCTTACGTAAAGTACTGTTTTGCATATGTAACATACGTTTTTGCATAAGTTAAGTAAATTGTGTAAGTCTAGGGGCCCAAACAACTTGCTGTGGGGCCTGATAACTAGTTCTTCCACTCTGCCGAAAAGTTCATGTAGGAGGCACTGATATAGTAAATGTATCCCGATATAAACAGCTGATGTTACTCTGTTATAAGCAGTCCATATAAACTGTAAATAAAATAATTAATGTGCTAATAAGTCTGTCAGTTCATTGGGGTCAGTGAAATATACCTTAGGTTTTTTAATTAATTTGTGGTCCTGCAAAAAAAATAAACAACTTATCCGTACTGGTAAACTTTTGTCAGGTTACAATCTTACAGACCCCCACAAAACAGTGTCTGACCCTGCAAAAGAATGCCACAATTAAAACAGTATCAGTGAGCAGATGGTTGTAGTTCAACAAAAAAATTTAGTTTTCAGGCCCGGATTTGTGGTGAGGCCAGAAAGGCCTGGGCCTAGGTCGGCAAAATTTGAGGGGCGGCATGCCGCCCAGCCGGGCAAAAATAGGAAATCCGCCGTGGTCGGGTATAGTGAGATTTGACCATAAGACATAATGTAAATGAATTATCAAAATAATTAACTGGAACTGTATTAGGAGAAAATTTTTTCTTCTCCAATTGAATCCTGCCCATAAAATAACGTTTTCAGATGTTATCAAAACTGGCCCAGTATATCTTTACTAACTAAAACACTGCCTATTGTATCCATAATAATCTCTATTGAGCCACCATTCATTGTCCAATCTCTGCATATTATTTAAAGTTACAAGATCTGCTTCAGCTGGAAGTGACTAATGGCTAACCATCCTTGGCCAATGTACCGGTTAAGGGAAGAATCCTTTAGTGGAACAAGCTTTGTTATGAGCCTGCAGAGCACGTGATTTATTTGTCTACTCTACAGCAGATGCTAAACACATTCATGTTATATTTGGCTGTCTAAAAGCATTTTTTGTACATTATACTTAGATTACATCCAAAAGATCATCACCTTAAAAGTATCAATCATATTTTCTGTAAAGCTTCCCTGCAATGGGTTTCACAGTTTCACAGTGTTAGCATGTATGCGTGCAGACAGAACTCTAGACAGCAGCACCATCTTCTGAACTAACAGAAGTCTGCAGTTAGCTCAAAACATTTCTCAGTAAAGGGCTCATTTACGAACCCAAACGCAAGTGCAAACATGCTATTTTTTTGTGTACATAAATACCATTTACTAAGGTACTTGTGTCAATATACCCTAAGCTTTACTTGTGCATTGCTTCAACACCCTGATTATTGTTCTTTGCTTAATCAGGCACAAAGTGCAGGGAATAAGGATGCGACACACCACTGATCCAATAAATTGCACGGAATCACCATTTCTAGAGGTGCAAGAATTGCCACACTGCAAGTGACCCAATTTTCTCAAGAAAATGCAAACACTTGAATTACTTATTGCAAATGTGATCTATTATCAAGAATGCTTGGAACCTAGTGTTTTCTGGCTATGGATTTTTCCCATAATTTGCATTACTATACCATAAAGTTACTAAAATAATCTAAACATGAAATAATCACAATATGTATATGTATATCAATATGTATTTATAAGAGCTTCCAGTATGTAGCCCTATTTTGGCCCAGAATGCAATTCTAGCTTAGTTGGCATTAACAACAGTCCCCCACAGTTGAGCCCTTGAAATGTTTTGTGGTATTAAGGATGCCAGAGGTTTTTAAACATGAAACTTTCCCTTTAAGTGGACAAATCACAATATTAGATACCTAGGGGTGACTATCACTCCAAACTTGGCGGATATGTACCACATACATTTTACAGATTTACTAGTTGCGGGAACAAGAAATGGTAGATAGATGGAAATTGAGGTTATCCTGGTTTGGAAGAATACAAGCAATAAAAAATGACATTAATGGCAAAATTGATATACTACCTACAATCGCCACCAATAATGATACCAGGGATTTTTTTTTAAAAAAAATCAAAACAACGATTTCAAAATTGATATGGGCAGGAAACCCCTCTAGGATTAAATATAGATAACTAACACTGCCAAAAGAGAAGGGAGGACTGGCCTTGCTATACCTCAATCCATCTAGCCCGTATAAAAGCATGGTCATCAAGGGATGAAAAGAAGGAATGGGTAGAATTGGAACATGTGTTTAGAAGACCTACAAGAATAATCGACTTTATGATCAATAATAAAATAATACCTCTTGTAGATATACAAGACAAATGGGGATGCCATCCTAGAGATATGTGGAACAATCAGCAGCTACACCATTATATTTCCTACAATAAGACATTAGACTGTAGTAGACCACTTACAAAGTGGGAAAAACTACTAGAAAGGAAAGAGAATATAGATAAAGCAATATCAACATTAAATAAATTATTACGTTCTTATACCTTAATTACTAAAAAATGTAGCACACAAAGAGTGGGAAAGAGATTTGAATATCATGATTTCACCTTCAACATGGGAAAAGATCTTGACAACAACACACAAGTCATCCAGGGCAGCAAGAATAAGGGAAATGAACTATAAATTAGCAACAAACTCCAGCTAAACTCAAAAAAATATTCCCAAATAGTTTGGACAGATGTTGGAGATGCAATCATGATATAGGTCCACATGTACATATTTGGGATAAATGCTTAGTCTTGAAGGAATATTGGGGTAGAATTTTGCAAATTATAGCTTAAATTAAGTCTTAATCAAAGAGAGCGATATACCATTAATTCTGCTGAATATAAGAACAGAAGAAAGCAACGTAGTGTTAGATACACTTACTATGCACCTGTTAAATGCAGCAAAGTCATTGTAGGAAAACATCTCCTTCACAATATAATGAGTGGCAGCAGCTGGTAGAGGAAACTAGAAAAATGGAAGAGATAAAACATATATTACATAATACAAGTAAAATGTACTGGAAGACATGGGAACCCTGGCTATCCTCTCTCAGAAGGTAGATCTTTAGGTTGAGAATGTATAGAGCTAAGAACACCAAAATTGGATTTCCCAATACAGAGGGAGTAATAAAATCGCATCTGAAATTAGACAAAAGGGGCTATATTAGAAAGAATATTAGAAATATTAGTAAAACTGTATAAATGCTTATGAGTATAAAGTGATGTTATAAATACCATATTGTATAAAAGTAATCATATTTTATAAGAATTTCTTCTTCCCCCTCCCTTTCCGCAAACCTTTTTACTTTCTGTACCCTATTCCTTAAAATGTTTTTGAAAACTAAAAAAATAATAATAAAAAAAAAAAGTATGCCAGAGGTTTTTAAAAATGAAACAGGTTCATTAAACAACACAGGCGTAGTTAGTACAAATGACTTGCAGAGGTAGATGGGTTTATGGTATACCAACTAGTAGTCCAGATTCCCACCATTGCAAATCACAGGGAGTAGATTCTAGCCTTTCCAAACTGTGGTCCTTTCATTTTAAGGGCAGTAATACCCTTTGAGAGTTACCTCCAGCTATTAATCATAAATTGGAGCTTAGTGCTGTTCTGTCTTGCTGAGTCAGCTAACCTACATATGTAGAGTATACTATGACTGTGCTAGTCCTATTGCTGTCTAATTACCTCGTTCATGTGGTCCCCGTTCACTGACTTTACTAAAGGGGTTGACCTTTAGGGCGCTCTTCTTACTGGGGGCCTTGTAGTCCCAGACTACCCAGCGGGCATCCACCCTGCACAAAAGATGGAGGTCAAAGAGGAAGATACATGGGTTCCCAGTTACTGTAATATAGATTAGCAGGAAATGCTCATACCTTTCTGGGCCAATAAGGGGATAAGTTTCCCACCCAGGCAACTAATATTATGGTGGCAGGAATTAGAAAATAAAGGGAATATAGTCTAGTAGAAGATGGACTAAGCAATAAGAAAATTCAACCCTATGAGTCCCTACACTTAGGATCAAGTACAATGACTGTTTTATTATTACAGATAAAAAGTAAATACAAATTATTGGAGGGAAAATGAGAATGAAGATATTGCATATTATACATATTTTATTATACAGGTATGCAACCTATTATCAAGAATGCTTAGGACCTGGGGCTTTCCAGATAACGGGTCTTTCCATAATTTGGATCTTTCCACCTTAAGTCTACTAGAAAATAATGTAAACATAAAATACACCCAATAGGCTAGTTTTGATTCCACTAAGGATTAATTATATCTTAGTTTGGATCAAGTACAAGGTACTGTTTTATTATTACAGAGAAAAAGGAAATAATTTTTTAAAATTTGGATTATTTGATTATAATGGAGTCTATGGGAGACGGCCTTTCCGTAATTCAAAACTTTCTGGATAATGGGTTTCCGGATAACGGATCCCATACCTGTACTACCATCATGTCTGTACAGAAGCTGAAATAAAGGGTAAAAATGTGAGTATTCTTGAAACAACTCAGCGAGGTGGAAAGTGATACCAGAAGGGGTTCTTATTGGTGAACACATTATTATAGCATAAGGTATAAATTAATAGTCTATGAATACTCCACTACCTTAGACCAACTACCTTATGGAACTGATTCTTATTAACCCCCCTTTGCCAAGTACCCCCTCCACTGAATGTACACATCCCAGTCAACAACTAATTTCATTTTGTTAGTCCTGTCTGATACCTGTTGGTGCGGTTCTGCATTAATGCATGTGTGGCCGCCAAGTGTTTATCCTACAAATGAAACAGTTTCTCAGGTTGAAAAAAAAATCCTCCCTGAGTCTCGGGGAAAGTGTAATGGAAGAATTCCAATGGCAGGAAGTGGAATATAATATAGTTCTGTCCAACTGTTGATACAGAGCCTCAGATTTTACATGTGCCAGAGTAGGATAATGGCAGCTTGAATGACATATTATTCCTCTGTCTACTTCCTTTTTTTATTTGGTTTTGTTCTAAATGGAAAGGGAAAACCACAGAACAGATTCCAGGAGAAAGGAATCTACTATTTTCACTGAATTTGAACTTTTTGTGAAGAAAAGAAGCAATGTTAGCACTAACAAAAGCATTCTTTCTCAAGGTTTCCTGAGCTAAAGCCTTTTAGATACCATGTCAAAGGGAAAAAAAATCTGCTTTTGTACTACATTTATTTATTTTTCTGAACAGGAAGTGGCCTAAAGTACAGAAAGGCAGTATCTTGTCCTTTGAGAGAGATGGGTTACAAGCAAAGAATATCCTTCAATAGGCCTGTACTTTATAAGAAACTACTTCTAAAGTGGCAGTTCTTATACAGTGGCTCTCTATCTGGGCTGGAATACAAGCCCACAGTACAAGGCAGACTTCTCAATATTTTGGGGTCAGTTTGAAATGCCAACACAAATGTTTTATCAGGTATTTAACACATTTATTAAAGCTACCTGTGTCAATTGTCTGAATAACACACTTAAGGACACATTAACTGTTTCTAGCGATGGGCGAATAAATTCGGCATAATAATAAATTGCTACAAATTTCCACGTTTCGATGCCGGCGAATAAATTCACAAAGCTCCCGTGAAAATTCGCCCGTGAAAATTCGGAAAAGTTGGATGAGCATCGGAAAAGTTGCTTGCATCAAAACCGTAACACTATTCGGACACCCATTGATTTAACGCCGGTGTCAAAATTGACACGAATTGACACGAGCATCAGAATTGATGCGGGTGTCAAAATTCGAGTTTCGCAGGAGAAATATGCCCATCACTAACTGTGTCCTAATCGTTATGCTCACTGATGCATAGCGCAAGCAAGGAGTAAAGGTTTGATTGGAGAACTTTTTCTTTGCGCTCTTCCCTATCTAGGCATTTCCCAAAAACCCTTGGAAGTTTCTAATCAGCTCTAGAGAAACACTCAAAAATTACACCAAAGGAGTATTCTCTGAATTAAATAAACAAAGACATACAGTATGTAAAGACACAAAAACTTTTAATTATATTTATATACAGGTATGGGACCTGTTATCCAGAATGCTCGGGAGCTGGGGTTTTCAGGATAAGGGACCTTTCCATAATTTGGATTGTTTTGCCTCCCATAAGGATTAATTATATCTTCGTTGGCATCATGTGCAATGTACCATTCTATTATTGAAAATTTGAATTATTTGGTCAATAGGAGATGGCCTTCCTGTAAGTGGAGCTTTATAGATAACGGGTTTCCGGATAATGGATCCCATACCTGTATTACAGAGTTGTATAAACTTATTGGAATTGCACTCCATATACTGACTCGCCATGGACACAGAAGGTTCCATAGTTATTGACACTCCATAAACATTCCATTTCACCACTCCTGGCAAGGCTGTATCATCCTGGAACACTGGCACTTCCGCACAGTAGTAGTTTATACTAAGTATTGTGCACAGTTACTATTAGTGACATCCTTTACTTACAACACAGATATAAAGGCTTTTTATACAGAAGGAAAACTGTTATAATGTGCCTGTGACCTACATCATGGGCATGCGGGCTCTCCATATAGCAGGAAAAAACGTTACAACATGCCTGTTTGTGATATGTATGAACTTGTCCACAATCTGGATGCCATGCACCAACCAAATTAACTGCTAGCTTTCATCATTCCTGATTAGTAATTTCTATACCTATGATGGACATCTTAGTATGCATACATACAGTATCTATGCTAATACCACCAGTTTGTGTTCAATTATTTGAATATTTAAAGGTACATTACATCACTGTGAAAATGTGGTTTTATGGAGGTTTTATGGCAAGTGTACTTTTAAGGATGGGCATACGGTATATCCCCCAGTTGCAATAAAAGCCCTAATATGAACGCTATTTTTTCATTAAGACTATACCTGAGTGCATTGTTTTTATCTGGGTCTGTTTTTCTGTATTGCAAAGTTCCCTTTATATAACTTCATATTCTTTAGGTGCAACTGAACTGCAGAGATTGACACGGGGCACTGAAAGAACCCTGGAGCTTCCACTTTGTCCTGATGTGCCGGTAGCTCCTCATTCAGTCATAAGCACTGAGTAAGCACCAAATGCAACTAAACAGAAGTGCAAGGAGCATATTTTGACACAAGTGCCTTTAATGAAAGTAGTGCTACATACAACTGACTTTGGGGAAAGTGCTAGGACCACAACTGCACTTGCAGACATGAGCCTATGGAAGAACCTCAACCTAACATCATTAACTAAGTAGGATTTTTTTCATCTGCCTGAAATTAACTAAAAAACTAGAATAAAATGCAAAATAACAACAATGTCACGCCTTGCTAAGCCAACGCTGTTGTTGAGTGTCGACGACACAGCTATTGATGATTTTTTTATAAAAAATGTATGCAAATATACATTTTATTTAGCAAACGTTATAATTGGTATAGTTTGCAAAAGCAAAATTCAACCTGGGCTTTATCTTGCAGTAACGTTAGGATACCGATGGCCTTTACAAAGTAAATCCCATACAAAAAATAAGAAACAAACAGTAAAATATTGTCCTTAGACCCACTTTAATGTGTTTACCAGCAACTGAAAACCGAGTGATTTAGCAAGAACCCAGGATGACATTAATACGATCTGTTTGGTTTGCTTAGCCAGCGGTGGGCAGCACTGAGGATGTGGTTTATCCTCCCACCAACTCTGTGTTTCCTGCAAAAGCTCATATCACTGATGCGCAATTGTCCACTTTATCCACAGGGGGTAGAGGTGTGGGGTGGTGGGGGGGAGGTTAACAATTACATTCAGAAAAATAAATTCTAATCTTGATAGTTGCTTTTTTTTTCTTAATGGAAAACAAGCTAAAAAACATTCTCTGTGTGAAAGACTACTTTGTAGCGGTCATAAATATTTATTTTAACATTTCCGTTCCATTGCGTAACATTGGCTAATTGAGATTCATGTGATGCTTTAACTGGGGACAGTTTTACTTCCCCCGCAAGCTGCAGCAAAGGTAATAGCATCATACAATGGTGTCCCTTTACTAAAGTGCAATATAATGTTAAAATAATTAATAATGGCAAAAAAACATAGCTGTGTTGAGTTATTTAACTGCACTTTATTTGTTGCATTGGCCTGAGGTGTACTCCAACCCAACCAGCCCCCAACCCCTGCTCCACCCATCATTCTCTATGGCACTTTAAATTCTCAGCTGCACCCCCCTCCATGGCAATGGATCCCACTGGAACTTTGAGCCTAAATAGGGCTAATGTAAGGTTATAAGATTTTCAGACAGAAATCCAGAGACACCAATAATAATCCAGCAAACGAAGCCTGTTGCTTTATAGCTCACATCTACCTTTTAACCCCCCCTTGATCTCACCCAATCAAGGTAATAAATAAATAAATTTGGTCTCGGCTCTTGCTTCCGCCTTTAACAGCCGCCTTTCACCTCGGGAGGAGCCCTCAGCTAATTGGATGCCGCCAGGTCTTAATAAGAGAGGAGCCAATCGAGGGTTCTGGATGAACAGAGGGGCGCAAACGTAAAACAAAGTCTTTTGGGCAGAAGATCACAGTTTAAGGAACAGGCCGGGTCAGTGCGGGCAGAATTCAAGCGGAGTCGGGCAGGCAAGTGTCATAACAGGAGAATCAGAATGGTCAGACAGGCACAGGTCAGATAACAGAGTTTAGAATAGTCGGATAACAGGCAAGGGTCAGGATCACAGAAGTTAGAGTAGTCAGGCAGGCAGGGGGTTAAATCAGGAATCAGATAATCAGGATTGTACAGAAATAGCACCAGGAACTCACAGAGATGAACCTATAATGGGCAATGCTCACAGTGTTAGAGTCCCAGTGTTAGATGACGCAATCACGCCAGCATGATTGCGCACAGAAAAACCAGAAGTGCACACTGCGCGCGCCCTAAAGCAGAGAAACGCAGGATACCATGGGGCAACACATGGAGGGCATCGCCGCCGGCCAACTGGGCCACCAGGGTGAGTGCCCCTTACAGTGATATCATGTTTGATCTGTAACCCTGTGCGTTTTTCTTCTTCCTCTTCCTGTGTATACTCTCTATGAAAAGTTCCTGTTGCAGACATGTTATGCTGAAGTGTTTATGCTGAGTTCTATAAAGCAACCAAGTTACTGTTCACACAGAAGTTTGTGTGTCTGTCCTCACATACAGATAAGCTGCACATGCAGTTCAGATCAGCTCTCTGCTAAAACCCAGCATCCCGACCATTGCTCCCTAGGCTTGTGTATCCTAAACCTACCCCTAGTTCCAGCCTGATTGTACTAAACAGTGGTGAACACTACAGCTAAAGGGGAAATGCCTGAACTCTATGTAGTTGTCATTCATTTCTGTCACACCAGGTTAACACAGAGATGCCAATGTGGATTCGAAGTGCCCCTGACAAGAAATATCTAGGCAGTGCATGCCCAATAGCTCGATAGCATTATTAAATGACTCTCTGTGTCCCTGCCTGTCCCTCTAGCTCAGGGTAAGTGCATTAATACGACTGCCAGTTTTGTCTTCTCATAGAAAAATCTATTTCTGCTTTTTTTCCCACTGCCAAATTATGGGGGAGTCTCCTTCTAAAAATAGATTTTACGTGTGTACAGAGAAGTCAACTAAAATTATGAAAAAAAAATATAAAAATGGTGAAGTAAAGGGACAAGACTCCACAAATTGCTTGGTAATTGTACCCCTTCAGAGAAACTCCTCTCCTTGCTTCTGAATGTTTGTTGCTTCAAGTTTCACATAGTACTAATACATGAAAATATAGCAGTGGAACCTGTAATTAAAGGCATTATATGTTATTTCTGGGTTGACTGTTCTCTTTCCTCTACAAACCATTATATCCTTGCCAGACACATAATACCACCCTATACATGGGCCCCATGTGCAAAATTACTAAGCGTTGGGCTACAAATTTTGAGGAATAAAAAAAAAACCAAGCATTTGCTCCTGAGATACAAAGTGTAATTGGAAAAGGGGCCTCACAGCTCATTTCTTGTGGTTTTGTAGTGAGCTGGAAATGAAGCATATGATCTATAAATACTATGGTACAGTTAAAAACAGACTAAAACCAAAAACATGATGACACAATATGGGGTAATTACACAGTTCAAAATGGATCAGAAAATTATTTACTCTCTCTTAAAGTACAAATCCTCTCAGTCCTAAAATTTTAACTCTTAATAAAAAATATTTTACTAAATGTGTTTTTTTCCCCATTTGCAAAAGGGGCAGGTCAAATGAATATGGTGCAGACTGGAATAGAGGTTGGCTTAGAGATGTTGAGTGTTTTGCGTCTGACTTTGGATCCTGTTATTGCATGGCGTAGCCTTTAAATGGTTTAGTCAGCTCTGTACGGCTACAAACAAGTGACTTAAAGGGCCCTACAGTGGCGTAACTACCACAATGGGAGGGGGCAGATAGTGACTGCACCAAGACCCGCCACCAGGAAGACCATGGCACGATCCACCCTATTGAGGATGGAAGACATGATAGTGCCCAGACACCAGTGCTGGAGGCTATCTGGCTGGCCTGTGTCTACTTATTGTCACATTTTATTTGTAGGCCTATAAATTGAGGTTAACGCTCTATAATACACAAAAGCCATGAATATCCTGTAAATTATATCCTTATAAACGGTGAGTAGTGATGTCATCAGTTATAAACGGTGAGTAGTGATGTCATTTCTGTCACATGACTCACTAAAATTTGTGTATTATAATAAATAAAGTACCCCCAGTTGTAAAATATGAGGATATTAGAAGTTACCTCGGAGTTCCATGACCTGTATAAAAACACTTGGCCTTCGGCCTCGTGTTTTTATATGGTCATGAAACTCCTCGGTAACTAATAATATCCTTATATTTTACAAGAGGGGGTACTTTATCCACTATATATTCCAAGATAAAAACTTCACTTGAGCGGACTCTAATATCAAAGAGAAAACTATATATTTCTAATTTAAACATTGTGTTAAGTGATGTAACTCCAGAGAATGAGGAATCTGGATTAACTCTAAGGCTGAAGGCATAGGCCCTGCAGGGTTTCCAGGCCAGAAACCGGTGCTTTCAGAAGGTTAGAATTGCAGTGAATGGGAGGTGACAGCGGTGGTTTCAGCAAGCATTGACAATGCTCCGTGTTCTTTTACAGTACATGAAGTTACAGGCATTTTTTTATGAAACCATACAACTGATTTTTTCCCTGTTAAAAAACAAACTTCATGCCAGACTAGGCCAGAATATGAGTTGCAACAGAGTCTCTGCAAAATGAATTATTCTCTGCGCTATAAGAAGCACACATTCAACCAGTTTGAATTGTCTGTGTGCACCACACTGAATACGTAAACAAGGAAGAAAAGCAGAGAACTATCTGCGTAGGTGAGACAGAAAATTGTCAGAGAAACACAAAAAAAATCTCAAGTTTACAAGGTTACTGTCACGATCGCCGCCCGGAGCAGGTCCAGGAGCTCCGGGCGGCGCGTCCTTCGCTGCCGGCGTCGCTTCCAAAATGGCGGCGCCCATGGCCGCCACGTGGGTAGCGGCGCGATAACGTCAGCGCATCGACGTCGGCGCAAGGACGCCGATGACGTCAGAATGGCGCCAAATTCAAATATAAAAGCCTTACCAAGACGCCAGAATGGCGCCCAAGTATAGGATTACTTCCCTAAAGTGTATCCTGGGTTTCCTGTGTGCCTTATTGCCTAATCTTGTTCCTGACCTGTTTCCTGACCCTTTGCCTGGACTTTGGACTTTGTTGATATCTACCTGCCTGTGAACTCTTGCCTGGATCCTGACTATTCTTCGATTAACCCTTTGGACACCGCGACCTTGTTCCCTCAAGAGGGCTTCCTCCTTGATCCTGACTACCTCCCTGGAGGGAGCTCCCGGCTCCCTGACAGTTACAAGTCCATCTAAAAAGATATTAATGTTCCTGTGTCCACTGTACACAATGTTATCAAGAATTTTGTGGCCCAGGGCACTGTATTCAATCCCCGTGGACACGGAGAAACTTTCAGCAAGAATTGCAGAGAAGAATCATTCAAAAAGTGGCAAAGGAACTTGTGTCAACAGATGCAAGTTGATACAAGGTGCAACAGTTTTAACCATCTATTACCAACTTATTGGAATGGGGGCTCCAGGGTAGAAGACTAATGAAGAACCAACTGCTGACAGATAAATATAATAAACCCTGACTTGAGTTTGCCAAATCAAACCTGAACAAGCAAAATATCCTTCCAGATCAATATCCTCTAGACATTTAAGATCACTAGTCTGCCCACAGAGCAATGACCTAAAGCATATTATAGTAAAATAATATCAATGAATAGTTAAAGACAAAATGTTGTTTGAAAGTGGCAATAAGTCCAGATCTAAATCCTATTGTGGACAGAGCTGAAAACTGCAGTTGAGAGACGGCACACTTCAAATCTGGGAGAAGTGGAGCAGTTTGCAAAAGTCCACACTGATGATGTAGACGTCTGATACACAGCTATATAAAGCATTTCATTGTGTCTTCTGGTTATACTAAGAACATGACAGCCATAACTTGCAAATAGTAATGAATAGTGCAAATGCAAAAGCAACTCTAGATAAAGACCCATCATAGCAAAAATAGCACTGCCCCAGCAAGAAATAAGCTGAGACAATAATCAGAATTTTCCAGCCAGCTATTTCTGTTCCTTGGGTAGTAAATTAAAACACAGCTTTCACTTTTTGCAGAAAAACAAAACAGACCAACATAAAATTATTTAACATTACTTTTATGTGGAAACCTTTGGCATAAAAGGCCAATAATTTATAGGTTACGACTCTCCAGACAAGAGTTGTTTTCAAAGCAAATGCTATGATTTTGTTCTTTTTTATTTACGAATAGGTTGGAATCACTGTGTTTTCAATACAGTTAAAATAATTTTGATTATTTGAGAACTTCCTTATTTATTATGAGTTGCCGAAAGTTTTCAGGACACCCAGAAGCCCTATGCATTCATAAAGCAAACTCCATTGGGATGCAGATAGACCAAGAATGCTTGTACCTTGTAGCCTAAGACCTAAGGGCAGGACTACACAGGATATTTTTTTTGAATGTCCTTGCACTGACAGATCTCATCATATAAACTGCATGTCATTTGCACTTCTCTAAAATAAATTAACTGATGGTGAAATCTTGTGTTATGAAAATACCTTGTCAGTGTCCATGATATGGCATAACTGGATGTTCTGATAATGTTTTGTTCATTAGCTTCCCAGCAGCAGCCCAGACCATTCTGAGCATATGCAGTGTCACTGACACTCAAAAGTTTCTCTTACAAGATTAAAAGATGAAAAGTTCCTGTTTACATCATTCATTTCATGGGTCATTAGTGTTATGGAGTTACTGAACCTCTAGACTGATACTGGGAATTCAGTATTTAAAATAAAGCATTTTTTGCTAAATTATTTCAATGCTTTAGGTGTCCCAGAATGTTGTCATACATAAAGACCAACATGGTCCTTCTGGAAGTGCGGGGACTGCAAGTGCTAGAAAGGACACATTTTAGTACAATGAACAAAATTGCTATGCTATACAAAATGGTGAGTTGCTCTATGAAAATACAGGTTTATAATCTTTAGATAATCTATAATACTATATAATGAAACCCATTCATATTAATAATATGTACTGTATGCTAGGGGCTTATTTTCCTTTATATACACCAGCACACTGCTTCCTAGCCATGTTGACACAATAGACTGAGCTTGGGATCCATTGGGGTTTTTTGGGTAACCCAGTTGGCTAGTACAACCCTGGGTAGAGTTTCCAGTGATTTGATCACTGTTTTAATGGAGGTTCTTGGTATAATAATGCAGTTGATGTGCCCAAGGAATCTTTGAATTGTTTTGTTTTTTGCTTACTTGCAGTCAGTTTGTATAAATATTATAAATTCTAAATAAATGTCAGTGCCACAACAAATAAATCAGCTCAGATCACTTTGCACTGAACTGAGATGAGAACTGGGGGTCTATTTATCATACTGTGTAAAAGAATTAATGCCAGAAAAATGGTGTAAAAAGTGGTGTATAATAAATGGCAAATTTTCAACGTTTTATGGTACACTGCGCAAACACTGGATTTGGCACAATTATTTCACCCCACTTCAGACGTTGTGTCCTTGTGATTCGAAGGATTTTAATCCATCGATCGAACGATTTTTCTACGACCAAAAAAAGCTTAGAAAGCCAATGGGGACCTTCCCCATAGGCTAACATTGCACCTCGGTAGGTTTTAGGTGGCGAAGTAGGGGGTCGAAGTTTTTTTTAAAGAGACAGTACTTCGACTATTGAATGGTCAAATAGTCGAACTATTTTTAGTTCGAGTCGTTCGAAGTCGGAGTCGAAGGTCAAGGTAGCCAATTCAATGGTCGAAAGTAGGCAAAAAAATAATTCGAAGTTTTTTTTATTCTATTCCTTCACTCGAACTAAGTAAATGTGCCCCTAGGTGTCAAAAAAAACTGTGCTCATCGTAGGAGTGTCCCCATGTTGTGTCACAATATGCGCCACTTTCTGCAATTACCCCCGTAGGGACTGCCACAGCGCAGGGACAAGGCAGTGCTGGGCGCCAATATGGATTAATGCAGCTGTGAGTGAGAATCACGTATAAGGTACTGTTTTGTCATTTTGAAGCTTTGTGGACCTGTACATCCCTTGTCCTCGAACATAACTTCTGCACTCTACCTGATTAGAGTACACATACTTATACTTACATACTTACATATGCCACTATTAACCATGTCTAATGCCAGTTACAATGTCATCCACCTGTCAGTGTGCACATGGGATGGATTTCAGTCTGAAAGCACTCAAATGTGGGTGTGCACTGACAGACAGATGCCATTATAGTGACAGGTGGTAGTGTAAATGTATGGGTCTACTTTAAATATTAGCATGAAAAGGAAGGTTGTGATTGTCAACTTCCCCTTCATCTGTTGACAAAGCCTTTGCAAAGATTATCAGCAATGCCACTGTGTTTCAGATGAAAGCTGGGAAAATTTACTAGCACATATCTGGGCATTCCTGACATGACTATATTGTACAGTTAAACATTAACACAAGAAACTACAGTGTTACCAAAAGAATGAAAGACATTAGCTCAAATCCAGAGCAATGGTTATGATCCACATATAAATATGTTGTGTGAAAACAGACATTTTCTATTTGCATCAGCTTTAGGATATAGGCACTTTCAGGCACTTTGACCGTCACATTTTCAGTAACCCAAACTGCAGCAGCATAGCGACCAAAACGACTGTATAGGTTTCATGACAGGTGGGAGCAGGTTCAGACAGGAAGTCAGAAAGCAAGACTTACAAACATTGGAAACTATTTTTCCTACAACATACCAAAAACACTAATAACTATTCAATTCACATTTGTTCTTCAATATGCTACTGCTCAGGAATACAAAAGTGGGGTCACATCAAAAAAACAAAGTTGAGAGAGTTTTAGCAATACCACAACTTTTTGTCCCCCTTGAACTCAAAAATGGATAAACCAGTCTCAATAGATGAGCTTTAGAGCAGAAGTAGATAGTTGAATAGTTTATTATTTTATTAGCATTTAGCCAAGAGCTTTATAAACTTCTCAAATTGTAACTCTTTAAAAAGATGGAGAAATTAAAGGAACCGACTTATAATTCATTGAGAATCTGTGTGACGCAAATTGTGTTACAAATACTATGGGGGTTATTTACTAAACTCTGAATGCAAAAATCCCGAACAATTTGTGATTTTATTTTTATAAAACCCAAAGGATGGAAAGGTCTGAATCAGAAAATCCGGCATCTCAGACCTGTCGAGGTTGCTTATACAGTAAATCAGTGGGAGAAGTCCCAATGATTTTTTGATGCGTGATAGGTTTCGTGCAATTCTGGTGAAAAATCTGAAAAAATCTGAGTTTTCGTGTGAAAAATCTAAAAAAATCGTGAAAATCAGATTTTTTCCCACAAAGCAAATTTTCTGAGAAAATGTAATAATAAATAAGCGTTAAAAACCCGAGTGGATTTGGTCGGAGTTTGTAGCAGAAAATGTTGAGATAAAATCGGACTTTGATAAATAACCCCCTTAGAGTTATTTAATAAACTCCGAATGCAAAAATCACCAAAAAAATTGTGATTTTATTTATAAAATCGGACTTTTAAAAAATCACTAATTTTTCGGGATTTATTAAACCCTGAGGATTCAAGTCTGATTCAGAAAATCCGGCATCTCAGACCTGTCGAGGTTGCATATAAGTCAATGGGAGAAGTTTTCGGACAAAAAGCATAAGAAATCGGAGTTTTCGGGTGAAAAATCCAAAAAAAACATGAAAATCAATTTTTTTCCCGCAAAGCAAATTTTCCGGAAAATGTAATAATAAATAAGCGTAAAAAACCAGAGCGGATTTGATTGGAGCTTGCCGCAGAAAATGTTGAAATAAAATCGGACTTTGATAAATAATCCCCTATGACTCCGAGCCAAAGTCTGATAAACCAAGTCACTTTTTCAGGCTGTACATGCTTGATGTTATAAAGGAACCAGACTGAAATGTGCAAAGTGGTGGGAAGTTTCCCGGAATAGAGATACAAAAAATCCTTTTTGAATGAACATTGTGGCCCAGATATGTAGAGATGTGTTCACAGTAAAAAGGGAAAATTAAACAATCAGTGTTTTTCTGGCTGGCATTATAGCACAGGTCAATCTAACAACAATGCAGCAGGATCCTTCTGCATTAAACACCTATTCACTTATGTAACTGTACTCTAAAAATTTGACTTTAAAAAAAGTTAACTAGTCATTGCCTCATGATTAGTCACCCACTTAATATTGCCTTATTTCTACTTTATTGATGTTTGCCTAGGGCTTGTGGCTCAAGAGGGCACACCATTGCCTACAATGTAGATGTAAATGTGTTTATTTAATTATAAAACTTTGGTGAGTAAAAGCCGTAGAGGTTCTATAGAAGTCAATGGGAGCTGAGCTGATCCGATTGGACCTTTTTGTTAGCCATTTGGACCTTTAGTGGTTTTCTGATTTTTTTTACTAGAACAGATATGGGACCTGTCATCCAGAATGCTTGGAACCTGGGGATCTTTCTGTAATTTGGATCTTAATACCTCAGGAGGACCATTTACTTAGTTCGAGTGAAGGAATAGAATAAAAAAAACTTTGAATTTCGAATGTTTTTTTGGCTACTTCGACCTTCGACTATGACTTCGACTTCGAAACGAACGATTCAAACTAAAAATCGTTTGACTATTCGACCATTCGATAGTCGAAGTACTGTCTCTTTAAAAAAAACTTTGACTCCCTAGTTCGCCATCTAAAACCTAAACCTATATATATATACTCAAAGTCCCGAGGTCCACACCATTTACTAGGGAAATACACAGGTGCCCGCAAATGTAGAATATATAAAGAATAGTTGCACTTACAGGATGTTTGTATGGCAAAACGTTTCCCCCACAGGGATCTTCATCAGGATAATACAAAAAAAATGAGTATACAATCAGGAGTACGAAGATCCCTGTATCGAAACGTCGAGTTTAATAAAAATTCTTTATTATATATATATATATATATATATATATATATATATAAATACAGTATATATACACATAGTGGAAGGTGGAAAGTGGAAAAAAACACAAAACACTTCCAGCAGATGATGGTGTAAGTATAAGAATCACTGGCAGAGGAAGAAAACTTTTAGTCAAAGGGCATACAAATAACAGACTAGTGGGTGCCCAGTAGGGTTGCCACCTTTTCTGGAAAAAAATACCGGCCTTCCTATATTTTTATGGTTTTTCCCTTTAAATAACATTTTTACTGACCAGGCAACCCTAGTGCCCAGTATGGTAAACACCGGTGTTAATGCCATACAGCAGACTACGTATGGTTGCCTCCATGACATAAGGTGACATACCTCCCTGCAAAATTGAGGGAGTGCACACGTTTTGGTTCTATTGGGACCTTACTGATCATCTGTGTCTGCAAAATGGCACTGAACTTTGGTTCCAGCCACGGCGCCATCTGCAAAGTGTTTGTATGTTCTCTCCATAGATGTGGGGGTTTCCGCTTGGTGCTCTTGGTTTTTGATTAATAAATGGTTTAGCATACTTTATAAGGTATAATAAAAATTAGCCCATCTTCAAAATAATGTTTTGTAAACATTATTAATAAATGCCATTCACATCAGAAAATGATCATTATCTCCCCAGTGAGACAAATGAGTCATAACGTTGATTGGCTTTTAACATTTTTTCTTTGACAGTACTGATTTTGTTTAAAAAAACTTATGAGGACAGCACAAGAATTCCATTTATGAGCCACCACTTAATGCAGTCATTGTTTTTACCCTATTAAGAAAAGTTAAGCATTAAAAGCACTGAATTGCACGTTGCATCCCAGGCATCACCATATGAAGCCTATGGAACTGCTTATTGGACACAACCTTACGCAACATCTGTTCTATGACACAGTTTGTTTGGGAAGTAACAACACTTTCCAAAAATGCATTTTAACGGGATTTAGGTCATCTTGTTATTTTTCATTGTTATTATAATTAGAAAAAGTCCTAAGAGAAGAGGAGAGTAGCCGGCATGTACATGTGGTACAATAGCAGCTCGTACTCAGCACAATCAGGAAAAACCCTGTCAGCAACATGTTCCAACACTACAGACCTTGCCAGATCTTCAAAAGCAGCCGTACATCCAGTGCGTACGTGTTAAATAATCTGTGCCTTTTATTGATGTGAGCTACATGGCAATTCTATTTTACTCACATTTTCTTTCTTTTTTTTTTTGTTCTGTCAAAGCATGTCACATCCAATCTGTACCGCACAACAGGAAGTGACATACATGACAATATTCAGCTTTTAAAAATGAATACAAACCATGTGTAAATACCTGTATGGTCACATTTAGGGGGTCATTTTTTAAACCTCGTTTTTTTTCTAATTGGGCTCTAACTCAAATTTTTCGAGATTTATTAATCCCCGATGCAGGTCTGGACTGAGAATTAAAATAGGCCCTGGCATTTCAGGTGCACAGAAGCCCAATCAGCCCACCTAGGGGTATATTTATCAAAGAGTGAAGTTAATAGTGAACTTTTCACTTTCACCCATTGATAAATACGCCTTTCAAAATCGCATAGAAATGAATTGAGAGCTGCGGAATTTCACTCTAGTGGCGGAACTTCACTCTTTGATAAATTTACCCCTTAAACATTTCAACACCAAACTCTTTGAATACTGGAATGGAGAGCTGAAATGGCTGATGAATACAGGAAAACAAAATATATAGGGCCATACAATGGACTGTCTAAGTCCTCCCACTAACTGTACCCCCTTGGAAACTGTCTTTTTCTTAGACGTTCTATCCTTAGGGGCAGATTTATTAAGCGGCAGATTTATCAAGGGTCGAATTTCGAAGTACAAAAAACTTCGAAATTCGACCATCGAATTAAAAAACTTTAAATTCAACATTTTTTCAACAAATTTGGCAATCGATTAAATCGTAGGCAAAAATTTAATTCGAAAATCGAACCATTCACTCGAGGGGCATATTTATCAAGGATCGAATTTCGAAGTAAAAAAACTTAGAAATTCGATCATCGAATTTGAATACTTCTTTTTGAAGCATTTTTTGATAGAAAACAGCCGTAATTGATCGAAGTAAAAACGTACGATCGAACGATTTAATCCTTCGAATCAAAAAATTCAAAGGATTTTACAAAAAAAAATGTGAGTTCTCAAAACTTGCCCAAAAGCCTCAGATAGGTTCTAGGAGGTCCCCCATAGGCTAAACAGCAATTCAGCAGGTTTAAAGTGGCGAAGTGTCAACGTTTTTTAAAGAGACAGTACTTCGATATTCGAGTGGCCGAATAGTCTACGTTTTTTCACTTTGAATCGAAGTTGAATTTGGCCTATTCGATGGTCGAAGTCCCAAAAATTACTTCGAAATTCAAAGTTTTTTACTTCGAAAATTCACTTTGACCCTTGATAAATCTGCCCCTAAATGTCTCAGTTTTGATAAATGGGACCATAGGAACCAGGCAGCTGCTGTATAAAAAGCTTAATCATCTAAAAACCACAAAAAGATAAAAAATGAAGACTAATTACAATTTATCTCTGAATCTAGCTATCCACATCATATTAAAAGTTAAGGTGAAGAACCTTTTCAAGGTGGCCAGACACAGGCTGATAAAAGTTGCCAAGTGTCGATTGTTCTACCTTCAAACAGCAGCCACATCAGCGATCTTCCAAAACCATCTTCCTCTTTATACCCAGCTTTACAATCAATCAAGAAAAAGAGCTGTAGTTTGCAAATGTTACCTATTTCGCCAAACGCCTTTTTTTACTTTGATGGGAATATTTCATAACAATAACATTTTTATGAAAGTGTGGTTCCCAACTCAGACCTACCAAAGTCCTATTATTGTCTCTAATAACTAAAGTCTTATTCATAAACACCAACAAAACAGTGACCCTGGTGGCCATATTTCAGTTCTTAAATGGCCAAGACATTAGTTCAGAGTAAAGAATCTCTCAATCAAACGGGTGGCCCTATTTTATTCCACAAGGAACAACAAATAACTCTTGTATTGAGAATCTATTTGTACTACGTTTTCATAACAAGTAACACTAAACTGACTTTAATGCATTTAGAAAAGTGGACCCCAATCAGTAGCTTGTTGTCCACCAACCCTTTGGATGTTGCTCCCAGTGGTTTCAAATCAGGTGCTTATTTTTCAAGTTGTGGCTTGGAGGCAAGTTTTGGTTGTATAAAAAAACAGGTTTCTGACCATAGGCTGTCAAATCAAATAGGGCTACTAAATAGCCAATCACAGTACTCATTTGGCACCCTCCCCTTTCATGATTTTATTGCTCCCCATATCTTTTCACATTTAAATGTGGCACTTGGGTAAAAAAAGTCCCCTGCTTTAGAGAATAACAGGACAGGGTACAGCCTACCAACTTCTAGACGTGCTTCATGCCCAGTATGAATGTATGGAACTATTTTGCCTTATACAAAGTTGATACAAATGGAAATTTGACATTAAATTACATGCAAAGAATGGCATGGACAAATGCCTCTGTTGTACCAGACTCCAGACATTACCAGCAGAGTACTGGTTAAATGTTTTGTTGCTTTTATTTCTTGTTTAGGGCCTGTCTTATTTCTTGCAGGACTAAGAGCCCAGCATTGCTGGGGAAGCTTTAACAATGGCAGAGGGAGACATCACAACATTCAATGCCATTACAGAGTCTTTCAGTCTTCCAATTGGCAACTACAAGAAACCAAAGCTTCTGTACTGTAATAACGGAGGGTATTTTTTGCGTATCCTTCCAGAAGGGGTTGTGGATGGAACAAGAGACAGAAATGACCTTTACAGTGAGAACTGCCTTGAATTATTCTTATTCATTGATTTGAGGGGTGGATTTGTATGGCATTTAATTACTACTATGTTTCATATTGTATATATTTGCAACATTTGAAGCCTACAAAAATGTCACCACAATAAGTGGATCTTTGCCGGATTTGAGCACCCAAATGATAGGTCAGATGAGACTGAATCAATAGGCAGCCTGTAGAAGGAGGCTCACATGTTTGGGTCCATGTGGCCCTTGTCTGGTGGGATTTTCTTGTCTTCCTTATCGGTGTTGGACTGGAGTGTCCAGGGCCTACTGGAGCTGCCACCTAAAGGGTCATTCATCTCAGTTGCTAAATCCTTCACTTGTCAAAGCCACCTCCAGCCTCCACCACCCCCCTGCAAAGAGTGCTTAATGAAGCTTATTTATCTTAAACTAGACCTTTTGTTACTAACATTTGCCTCCATGCTGCAACAAACACCCCTTCCTAGTTCTGACAATCTAACTTGGATAAAATAAAGGATGACATTTATACCATAAGCCTGGGTTTTTGCCTGCTTTGCCATCTCTATAAATCATACACTCTCTCACAATTTTTGCCGTTTGGCAAATTTTCAGTGAAGCGAAAAAGGTCAGAATCGCAAAAGAAGTTTTGAAAAATGTATTAACATCACCTAATTGAAACTATAGATATGTATATATTTCTAAATACGTTTTCCTCATAATTCCTCATTAAAAGGAAGTTCTTCAACTGCTTCAGAAAGCAGATTTAAAGCTGTAAACATAAGTACAGCAAGGTAATCCCTATTAGTGCGTGTTTTTCTCTTGACACAGCATGCTTTGTATGTTTTTTTCCAGGCACTTCAGTGCTACATTATTCTGAATTAAATAAGTTAACCTCAAATGCTTACATTTGGCTATTTCTTAATAGTTGCAAACATTATGCGAGCGAGAGAAACCACAGAAAATGTATACATTGTTTTATAAGGACAGCCAAAGCCGTTCATATTTCCTCTGGTGCCACATTAATTCATTTAAGATGTGTTGATTTTGTTAATTAAGTCTGAGGAAACATGGTCAGACAGGAAGAACATTCTCCAAAACTGACCTTTGTACCGTGCAACTTACCAAGCTTTTTACATGCACGCTGGCAAGGACATAGCAAACTGAAATCTTCTAATCGTACATGAAAAATGAGGACATCAGGAATGTGCACTAAAGACTTGGATCCCTTCAGAAGTGCACATTTAGAACTTCATAATGGTCATTTTGTCCACATCTTTAAAAAGTACCTTGTGAAAAAACTAGACTTTCAAGGTGATTCGACGCCTGTGATGTTTTTCAGAATGCACCTAAAAGGAGTTTCGGCCAGTTGTAAGAGTTGAGATGATTTACCACCATTTTTAGTCTGATCAATAACAGAAGAGCCTGATATTTTAGCACTAAACCATTTGTTTTGACAATTCACAATTAATAATAAGAACTGATGGAAGAAAATAGAAAAGAGATTTTTCAAAAGTTTTTTGAACTCTAGTATCTCCCCTGCCCTGAGACATTCTGTGTTATATTTTACAATGGTAGAGAGATACAGTATGATATTTATCAAGGTTGTGTATAGCACGGGCTTTATTCTGGTCTGGTGCTACTATATGCACCAGTACCGGCACATGTGCATTACAGAAGTGACACAATGCACGCAGGCCCTGAAGCACACAAGGTACATACTAACCCCCCACTGGATATAGGGGAGAAGTAGAAAAGTTAGAAGTAGAGGTTAGGGAGAGTGAGGGAGTATATACCGAGATTAGAGCTCTCAGAGCAGCGAGATCATACGGTAATCTAGTAGTAGCACTGAGAATGGACTAGGAAAATGGTAGAACATCTTTAAGGAGCATGTTGCAGTTGACATAAGGTCCCTCCATACAAAGTCAGCAGCTCGTTGGCCAATGTATGGGGCCCTCTAACGGGCCAGCCCAACCAACATATAGACAAGAGGTGAAATAGCTAACAGACTGGTGCAAAGTTAACAATCTGTCTATGAATACGAACAAAACAAAGGAAATAGTTATCGACTTCAGGAGAACACGTGGGGATCATTCTCCACTGTACATTGACGGGCCTCCAGTGGAAATCGTCAAGAGCACCAAATTCCTTGGGGTCCATCTGACGGAGAACCTCTCCTGGTCCCTAAACACCAGCTAGTGAAGAAGGCACAGCAGCGTCTCTACTTTCTGCAAAAGCTGAAAAAGCCCACCTTCCACCATCTGTCCTCACTATCTTTTACAGAGGGTCTATTGAAAGCATTTTATGCAGATGCATCACTACCTGGTATGGAAACTGCTCTGTATCAGATTGCAAGATCCTGCAGCAGGTGGTGAGGACAGCGGAAAAGATCATTGGGGTCTCGCTACCTGCCATTATGGATATTTACAACACCCGCTGTCTCCAGAAGGCTACAGCATCATCAGGGATAGCACCCACCCTGCACATGATCTCTAAAAGGTAAAAGATACCGCAGTATTCGAGCGCTGACTTCCAGAATGAGAAACAGTCTATTTCCACAAGCCATCAGGTATCTCGACTCCCAAGGACTGAACTAAATACATTCATAAGGAACTGGAATGGTTACCTTGCCCAGCGTGACCGTGTACTAGAGTTTCTGTTTTTCAAAAAACTCACACTTGATGTACCCAGTATAGTCTTATGTATAGTCTTATATATAGCACCAGGGGTTCTTGAGGAACGTCATTTCATTTCTACTATGTACTGTATTACTGTATATGTCTGAAATGACAATAAAATCCACTTGACTTGACATCTTGTTGAAAATTGTATAGATATAAATTGGACCGGTTTGAAAATCCCACCAGACAAGCAGTGCATAGGCACTTAGATGTGTGACACCTTTGTACCACAGCCCCCGTGTGTCTCATCAGCTCAATTTGACCCTGCGAGTGGGTGGCCAAATAGTGCCCAGATCCATACTCAAACTGTAATCGTTTTTCACAAATAAGTATTTATGTATTTAATTATTAGTACAGTCTGTGATATAAATGGTTTATTAGTGTGCTTCATCACCTAAACATTATACTCCTACTGTGAACAACCCAAGAATAATGTTTGCCAGGTCACATCTGTCAGCAGCTCACAGAATAAGTTTGTATTTTGCAGCTGGAAAAAAATGTTAGGTTTAGGAACTCACGGACTGTTAAATATATAGACTGCTGTAAGAATAAATAATAAAGCATTCAGAAGTTGAGTTTTTTTTATAATAAGAATGCTATTGTTTGCATAATAATCAACTTTCTTTTTTTATGTTTTAGTTACACTGAAATTAAGTGCACTAAGTCAAGGTGAGGTCCATATCAAGACCACAGAGACAGGGTGTTATTTAGCCATGGACTCCAGTGGACAGTTATATGGAACTGTAAGTGTGAAAATGATTATACTTATATAGTATTGTAAGATACTTGGTTTCTTTATAGGAGTAGTTCTGGCCTAAACATGTTGCCTAAAGGTTGAACAGAATAACAGACATCCATCTGAGAGATTGACTGGATCACAACTGTGTTCTTCATTTAGGGCCAATAGAAAAATGGCCATACCATGTACAGTATCCATCTGTTCATCCCGCAGGCCAGTCAGCCAATCAACATATTGCCAGCTTTACACTGCTCTGGATTTAGAATTCTGCTCAACACCTTATAGTTTTCATTTATTAATTATTGCCTCACTGTCCAGTGCACACCGGAGATAACAGGATTTATAGATGCCAAGTTACTTACATTAATTGAAGTATAATCTCTATATCCTGATTGAATTATATTGTCTGTGGTGTGTTTCAGTACACAAGCCTGCAAGGAGCAGGATAAATTATATTTTATGTATATTGTTATTTGGTACCATTTCCTCTTTGGCCGATGAGAAGGGGAGAGTGCGCAACATCAGAGGCCACTTCAGAGAGGTATCCAGCAGAACTAGACAGGGCAAATAGTTTCAGGGTAGATTTGTTGGAGCTTGCTGCAAGGTGGTGAGAGTTAGTGACAGGCTAGGTAGTCAAGCAGTTGATGCTCCAACAAGGAGAGAGTGAGGGACCAGTGTACCTTGCAGTACCGTGACCAGTTAGGGACCCAGTGGAAGAGGGACTAGGGGGGAATAGGAGCAAGTGTCTTGAACACAAGGTTTGACACAACTGCTGAAAGTCTGTAAAAGGTACAGCGTCCCTGACAGACGCCATGGCAGCATGCTATGGCCCAGTGACCTGAGGAACCTAAGCTGTCCATGTTTCTTGTTGTGGAAACTATTAATGCAGAACTGTGCTCGTGCCTGTTGATACACTGTTTCTGAGTTTAACAGTAGTGTTGTATGAACCTTCAGAGTATTCTTATCTAAAGTGTGTATTGCAAGTTCCCTAGGTGGATGTTACTTGGCTAAGTATCCCAGGAGGGCATGGGACGATTACAAGCACATTTTCTCTCACATTGTTAAGATTTTTAGGAAAACTTAAATCACAAACAGATAGCCACTAATTAAACCTCTTAACAACCCCCACAGATTTCTGAAAAAAGCTCAATTCAGTGAGAAAAAGTTATCACATAGTTTGTCACATGAAAAGTCATGGACGAGATTCAATTTTTTTTCTGTAAATTGAGTTACATTTTTTTCCCATAGACCTCAATAGAGTTTTCCCGTGATAAACCTTGAAATAAATTTTTCTGAATTGAATAGCATCTCAGATTGAATCACGTCATGACATTTCACATGATAAACCTTTTTCTCACTGAATTGAATCATAATGGGAATATTCCAATTTATAGTGGTAGTGAAATAGTGAAAATAGTAGCACAACTCATTTACTCAAGTGGTGCAAAGTGCTATGCTCAAAAATCTGAGGGCTTGTGAACCAAATGGAAAATAACATCCTAACTGGGTGCAATTCATTGTTTTTATGCACTTTGCACCCTGCCTTCTACTCTACTGTGTCTTCTACTGTGAGTTCACATGAGCAAATTATGGAGAAGTGGCAGATACAGGCCTCAACAGGACCTTATATTTACTTCCTGTCCTTTGGCAAGTGTTAAAGAGAGGGTTGACTTCACGCTAGACCCTGTCGGATTTATGCTCCTATAGTCCTCCAGGGATATAAGATTCTCAGCCACGATGAGTAAGTCCCTCTTGGATTTGAATAAATACTTACTCAAATCGAGCCTGGCCCCGAAGTTCCCCCTGGGCCTGACTTGAACCAAACAGATTCTCTCAGGAAATTAACCAGACAGCTTTATTTGAGGTATACGTTAATACAGAGTATTACAATACAGAGTATTAAATAATAGCTCACACATCCTGAAAGCTCGTGAGGACGTTGGGGGACATTTTAGTAATATTACATGCAACCTTTTAACCATTTCTTCCCTCATGGGGCTGATCCCTTGACATCCAATCATCGTCCTTGGTTTAACATAACTATGCCTCTCTGTCCATTTTAGTATAATCCTTCCTGACCTAGTCCAAATAAGTACATTTGCTGTGCTAGCACAGTGTCCAGAATGGTATCTGTGCAGTGGGTGTGTTTTTGAGGCTATAGGTGTCTTTCTCAACCTTGCACTAGGAATACTTGTGACATGAGACAACAGATGTATTCCTAGTTCTGTGCAAACATTCTACAACCCTAATTAGTAGAAATGCCTCTAACCTTGAATTGTAGAGTCTAACAAAGCTGTTCTCTGGCAGTGTCCTGTTCAATAATCATTGCAGTTTATACAATACATAACCCTTATATATATAATTGTAATCTAAAATCCTGATATCCACAGACCCAACCCAGAAGTGTTCTCTACATTAGCACAAAGGAGAACACTCTTGCACCACTCTGTGATCTTGCACTTCTGCCAAGGGTTGTTGACCCCAATAGTGTTGTTTTCACACTGGGCAGCATATTTACCCTGCATTCCAATCTAATTGCACTTACATATTGTCAATTTATTTACTGGCAAATCAGGCAAGTAGTAGCCGAATCAATAACAGTATTTGTGTGCAACCTGTAGGTGCAATACACAAAAGGAAACCTGAAATGACCACATTTTCATGGCAAGTTTAAAGTACATATTCTACATACCAGGCACAACCGTGTCAAACTGATTTATTAACCATCTGTAGTGAAGTCCCCCCTTTAAATCACCTTTCTCTGTATAGCAAAATCTATTTCAAAATTCCTTCCTTACAAATGAAGAAACAATCTATAGCCACGACTAGACAGAATAACATGTCCCTCAGGGGTTGAAGAACTTTGCTTTAGAAGGGAGACTTGTCAGATGCAAAAATAAAAAGGACAGAGTATTGCAGGAATAGCCTACTCGGAGGCACAGAAGCAAGAAAAGAAATGCAAAAGAGCACATTTTCAATAAATACCAGACAGAACCACAGCAGGATGTTAAGAGTATGGCTGGGTATACAGGCTGAGCGACAGCAAGCAATTTCTAAGCCAGCCAGGTCTATTTCAGTGCTCTGGACTGACGTTGCTAAATATAAAACCAATGGTTTATTTTCCAACAAGCAATAAAGTTATTCTTTTTTTTTTTTTTTCCCCAAGCTGACGCCAAATGAAGAATGCCTGTTTCTGGAGACATTAGAAGAGAATCATTATAACACATACAAGTCAAAGAAGTACGCAGACATGAACTGGTTTGTGGGGATAAAGAAGAACGGGGCAAGCAAAAAGGGGTCAAGGACTCACTATGGACAAAAAGCCATCCTTTTCCTACCTCTGCCAGCATCACCTGACTAGCAAACACCACCAAAATAACCGACTTGACTCCCAAGAAGCAAATCACGTAGCTCTTCAGCCGTTTCTTTAACTATACTATAACGTTCACCATTGACAGGGCCAGTGATAGAGATGCGGGGACTTACAGGAAGACTAGGACCCCAATCTAAGTTGGCAAAGATAAAACAAGAAAGTAATTTAGGGATGTCCAAACCATGACCCTCCAGCTGCAGTTTTACTACAACTCTCAGCCCTCCCTTCCTGCAACCTTTGCTTGACACATGCCAGTTTAACAACAGCAGGAGGGCCACATGTTAAACATTCCTCAGATATATTATATTAACATATTAAAAAAATTGAACAGTCATTATGCAATGTAATATGTTTTCTCCTAAGGAAGCCTGTAATATTGAGGTCCCAGGACAACTGCCCTTTCTGCTCTACTCTAAAATCAGCAAGTAGCAGGTTCAGATGCTTTCTGTATACAGTCATGTTATGATGTAAAGGGAAAGTTCACCTTTAACTTCAAAGAGTTGGTTCACCTTTAAGTATATTATAGAGTGGGCAATTATTAGCTACTTTTCAGTTGGTCTTCATTATTTATTTTTTTATATCTTATTTAAATTATTTGCCTTTTTCTTCTGACTCTTTCCAGTTTTCAAATGGGGGTCAATGACCCCATCTACAAAAAACAAATGCTCTGTAAGGCTACAAATGTATTATTTTTTTTTACTTATCTTTCTATTCAGGCCCTCTCCTATTCATGCAGTATTTCAGTGTCTTATTCAAATCAATGCATGGTTGCTAGGGTCATTTGGACCCCAGCAACCAGACTGCTGAAATTGCACATGAAAGTTAACTTAAAGATGAACAACCCCTTTCAGTTAAAGGTTAGTAACTATAAGTAACAATTAGCAGTAACTTTTAGGGGCACATTTACCTAGGTTTGAATATCGAGGGTTAATTAAGCCTCGATGTTTGGCCGTCGAAGTAAAATCTTTCTACTTCGAATATCGAAGAATATCGAATATCGAAGTCAAAGGATTTACCGATATTCCTACGATCGGACGATCAAAGGAATAATCGTTCGATCGAACGATTAAATCCTTCGAATCGAACGATCGAAGGATATTCCTTTGATCGGGAAATTGTTAGGAAGCCATAGGCTAACATTGGCCTCGGTAGGACTGGCTATCGAATGGTCGAATAGTCGAACCATTTTTAGTTCAAATCGTTCGATTTGAACTAAATCGTAGTCGAAGGTCGAAGTAGCCCATTCGAAGGTCGAAGTAGCCATATTCAACCATTCGAAATTCGAACTTTTTTTCCTCTATTCATTCACTCGAACTAAGTAAATGGGCCCCTTAAACTTTAAAATCTTTACTTTATTTTTATTTTTTAATTTGCCTTCCTGTTCTGCCACTGCCTAGCTTGCAGTATAAAATTATACCTGATGCCCTGGGGGTCATGAACTTCAACAACCAAGAATTGTCTGCCAAACTACCGTATTCATCAGTATTCTTAATTGTTATTGTTTCCCTTTCCGTTAGGTTATTGCCCATTCGCCTTTTTTCAAACCAATGTCTGGTTGCTAGTGTAAGTAAAGTTGGCTATACATGTAGCAAAAAAATCAAACAATTTTTGCTAGGTGTATCCTGATCAGCTGTTCCCAGTCCCTGTCTATGTACACAGATATTTCTGGGTTCTCACCCAAAATCCTTCGAAACAGGCAAGAAGAGAGCAGGATCAGGAGGCAGGGGTCAGTATTAGGCAGGGGCTTGGCAGGCAGAGTCAGTATTCACCCAGATCAGTTTCAATTTGGGTTAGCATCTCTATACAGGATCCAAGTAAATGGCATTCAGAACAAAATAAAAAATTATTCAAAATGGCATAAATAAAAAGATATTATAAAAACAATTGTAAATTGCTTTGGAAGCTTTCATCGTTGATAAGGCTAATTTAAAAGTTAACTACCCATTCAAGACCAAATCCAGTCCAACCCAACCAGTTGAAAAACACCAGTAATATAGAAATGCATTACATTGTATTCATTCATCTTCATGCACACTGAATTCATAGCTCAAATTGTCCTTCTATCTACTGAATCAACGCACCGTGAATTGCTTATGCTTTGAGCAGTTTTTGTATGCTTGTTATAACTGATGTACCGAATCCTACATTAATGAAGTTGTATTTAGAAATCATATAGAATGAGCATTCAAGGATGTTGTTTGGAAGGAGATAACACAAAACAGATGTTTATTTGAGTGAGTATTCTGTTCATTTACTGTTTGCATGCACATAAAGAGAAAATGCATGGCTTGAAGAAAAGACTATTTCCTAGTACTAGCTTTCATTGTAGGGGTCATGTACAAACAACCCTGATGCAAGCTGTAAAGCACTTACCCTCATATGTAGTAAGAGGCACTAAGTTTGCCCAGGAGCAGTAACCCATAGCAACAAATAAGATGTTTGCTTTTAAACAGTAAATTCAATAAATTCTACCTTCTGATTGGTTGCTATTAGTTCCTGCTCCTGGGCAAACTCAGTGCCTTTTATTACATTACCCCACATGGGGTGAAAAAACAACCTCCTTAGCAGGACGGATTTACATTTGCGGCACCCCTAGGCGGCATGGTCCTAGCCTTTGCGCACACCACACCCCTTCACCGTAAACACTCATGCGCTGGAGCAGTAGGGAGCTGCTCATCCTTTGGCCTAGTTCCTGGGCCTTTATGACCTCTTTACAAATCTGGGCCTGCTCCTTTGTGCTCATTTATCCACCAATTTTATCTGGGGGTAAACCCAGTGCACTGGTGGTGGCTTGCATCTGTTCTTTGCATTTTGCATCTTACCTTGCAATTCAAATGTAACAAAAGGTGCAAAGTTAGCTCAGGCATTTGCCTTCAAAGAGCAGTAAATGTTATTTGCTGATTGGCTACTATTGGTTACTGGATAACTAGGACCGACGCAAACTGTGCACTTGTTTATTCCATTGCTCCCATTACTTCTGTTTACCGTGAGTATAGTGACGGCATAGTATCATGTGTTTATGCTTTAATGTGAATTGGAGAATTACACTCCAATAACAATAGCATCCTTTGCATAGTAAGTAAAAGTTCAGTACTAACAACTAATGTGACCACATAATATATCGTGAGTGTTTACTATAACAAATTCTGTTTATTTGACATTACGTATGTTTAAAATATGTGTTTATCATTTTTAAATGTAATTGTATCATTAGTATAAAAAATCTTATATATTTATTGTATTTTATTTAAATCATATACAGGAAAATGCTAAATAAAATTCAAGCAATATTAAATTGAGAGGATGGTATCATTTAAACAAGTCAGCTACCTTCATCTAAGCAGAATGTGATGGTCTATCAACCATTGAAATTTAAGCACAAAGCAAGGAAAGTCATTGCTCACAACCCTGTGCAGCCCTATGTACCCCCTACTTGAACGGCGCTTTGTGTTTGGACTCCAATGGGGGAATGAAATTTGTTTCGCTAGCACAAAAAACCTGCGCAAGGACACTTGCGAACATTAGAGACCATTTTTGTGTCCTTTTTTGACTGATTAAAGACCTCAACGACTTCATAACAAAGTTTGCGATGCAATATGTATTGTATGTAATATAATTTTGCAAGCACAAAGTCTTTTTAGCGACAAAATATTTAACAAAACTCCAGAGGAAATATTAAGGAATCTGCCAGCTACAGCAAAGGGAGTGAGCTGCTTAAATCATATTAAGTGGGGTCTGGACACATTTTTGGAGAGCAAAAGTGAGCAAAGAATTACTACTACTATTTTAAAGCATGAGGATACTGGTCATATCCTGCACCTTGGTGTGTCCAAGAAAACATTCGAGGTGTGGCATCCCACAGGTCTCATTGTTCCCACAGGGTCATATAAGAAGGATCTACAACAAGGAGGTATTAACAGCAAACAATCCTTCAAAGATCCTTCAAACCAGGGGCATCTTTGCTACCAGGGTGGCAAATAGTTGCCCAAAGTAACTTTAAGGGTCTGAATTTCCAGATATTTGGCATTATTAGTGCACTGGCAGTGAGAATCCCATAATGTGAAACCTCATATCATGTCATGTACAAAGTTCACTGGAAAATGTATTCTTCCACACTGTTTCTCACGTGAAAACTCTGTTGAAATCGATGGGGAAAAAATGGAACTGAATTTGGAGAAAATTTTTTCTCTTCTAATTGAATTTCATCCACAGGCCTGGATTCCTGACTTCGCCGCCTGAGACTGCTTAATGCCACAGGGTCCTAGCGCCCGGTAACGGCACGCAGCAGGGTCCTAGCACCTGCCAACTTTGGGTGCAACCCTGCAGAAGCATGGGCATGCATGCAACAAAACGCTGGCAATTGGTGCCTCTTAGAATGCGACTGGGTGCATGCCGCCCCTACCATTTTGCCGTCCAGTGTCAGAATGGGATGCCAGGGGCCCACCAGAAAACCTTAGGCTGAGGGCCCATATTCCAAACTACATACCTCCTATCCTCACTCAGCCTCTTTATTCTCATAGTCTCTTTTCTCAACATACTATACTATTTTCTTCCATTATTAAGCCTCTTTGTTCTCATAAAGAAATAGGGAATGGCCATGAAATAGGCCAAATGGTTAGAAGCAAGAGGCCCACTGACCCCTGGGCCCATCGGGAGTTTTCCTGGTATCCCGGTGGGCCAGTCGGACACTGTTGCCGTCCTAGGCCCGGGACTTTGTGGTTTCGCCACAAATCCGGGCCTGCTCATCCATGAGTTTTCATGTGATAAACCAGGAGATAACTTTCTGAATTGAATTAGGCCCTATGCTGTAATATGATTTCCTAAAAGTGCCATTGGAAATATCTTTATATAGAAACTGAAGTTGTGACCATAATACAACATGCTAGGCATTTGAGTGCGCTGTATGAGCCATGTCAGGGGCTATGAAATCAGGGGCGGTGCTAAGACATGCGATCACCGGTTGGCATGGCAAAGCCCTGTAAAATTTAGAAATATGGACAAGCAGTTTTGACCTGGATTGCAATAGAAAACTGGGTTGTCCGGGTCAAAACTGGAGTATTCTAACCCTAATTTCCGCTGGCCTTTATCATCCACAATACAGTTTTTATTCAATTCACATGAGCCAATCATGCTAGTTCTAGACTGATTAAAGCAATGGAAGAATTTTAAGGAAACGCAGTTTATATCATTTATATATGGAAGTGTATAGATAGGTCTGTATGTGTATAAAAGTTTTTTGGTACAAACAATTAATGCTTTGCAAGTCTGGAGGTTTAGGTTGCAACTTAATATACAAACCTATACAACTACAAATTTGCAATGCAGTATGTGTTCGTTTAAATTGGTGGTTTGGCACTGTCTTTGTAAAATATATTTCCTTGAGAGTATTGTTTTACTGAAACTAGCTACAATAACACATTTTAGTTCCATGAATATTAGAGGAATTTAGAGGAATGTGAGCTTGTTTTAAAGCAGCAGACCATCTTGCTTATTTATAGGCTTTTCTGTAGATTTTGGATGTCGAGCTTTGAACACCAGTTCTGCGCACAGAAAATATTGTCCCTCTGAGCGTGTCTCATATTGCAGGATTCCTCATTCTTTTGGTAACATATGCCTCTGTAAAGCAAAAATGGTTTGAATTCTGACCAGTGGATTGTACCTGTCACCTTCAGCACAAAGGGAAAACTTTATCTAAAATATAAGTATATGGTCTAATGGTCTTGGATATAGACACTAAAATAAGATGGCTAAAATAAATACGTACGCAAAAACTTTGTCTCTGATTTTAAGTTATTATGGGTCTTGGATTTCCATTTTAGAGACCCAGTCCATAAAGGAAAATCCCAATTAAACCTGTAATTAAAGTACATTGTGTAGAGTGTTGAATGCACTTTTTGGGCCAGAAAGAACCTTCATCGGGGTTCCAAATCTAATTCTACAATTGCAGATTAGGGTATTCCAGTGGAGAACATGCCAGCTGTAATGTTGCCAGAAAACATAGGAAAAGTCCTAAGACTGGAAGCCTCCTAAAGATATGAATAGTATATTTATGCTTTATCTGGCTGGAAACCACAATGAGTTGGAGATCTGTCTTGCCCAATAGGGTGAAAGGGAAATCAGAGACATGATTCTGGTATGGTTGCCAATGTAACTTCAGTCTGTTTATTGTAGGGATTTTACATGAGGTTAACCCATTGGATGCCACACCCTTGCAGCAGCATGAGAGGAACTCAGCATCATAATGCAGAACAAAAACCTTAATATCATTACACTGTCTGTTGTATTTTCATTTGAAGTGTTTTTCCTCTACATTCCCACCTTGGTTCTAAAATAGCCAAAAGGGAGCCAAAGTCTTCCTTCCAAAAATGAGGCGTTTCCTTTAAGCAATGCAATTCCTGTGATTACTTTCATACTCTGAAAGGCACGCTTTGTTTCTGGATAAACATGAATATGGGACATTCTGCAACCCGGGCCTATGTGTTCCAAAACTAGCAGTGTGGCTTTTGGAATCCTCAGTGGTTTATTTGCTGCTAATGGGAATGGGAAACAGAGTCAAAAGCCTGGGATTCAACAAAAAGGCTGACGGGGAATTTAGCAACATTCAGAAACTCCATTTGCCGAAAGGAGGAACATGTAAGTCATGGGTGATGTCAGAATGAGGAGTCATTGGTGAGCAGTACATCTCAGTGCCAAAATATTCAGCAGGACTCTTAGTAATCTGCAAGGATTGGAACTGAAGGCTAAGTGTACATCAAACACAGAGGGACAGGATAATTACATGAAGATGAAGATGATAATGAGGATTTTGTAAACTGTACTGACCAGCTTTAGTTGTGGTGAACTTTGTAATAAACATTTGTTAGATCACTGAACTTTGGCCAACATTTCCCAGAGTGCCAGAGTTATTTAGAGGCCTTCCATGTTAAGAACTACTATAGTACCCTGAGGCATGCACTACAGACTTTTGTGTGGCTAGTCACTAATGATATGTGGACCAGCCCCACACCTGTGGGACCCACGGGTTGGGTGGGTTCCGGTTGACTTCTGCAGAAGATTAATGTCGTGGGCAGGCTTGGGGTGAGCTCTTCCCTTTCGCTCTCCTCGCCAGGGGCTTTACACTGCTGGCCTCCTATGGAGGCAGCCTCTATTTATAGGTGCACACCTGCCCTGCCCCTTTTCATGATGTCAGAGACGGCAGGTCGGGCATTGGTCTATAAATAGAGCTGCCGCACCAGGTGGGGTAGGGTAGGGTTTGGTTTGGGAAGGCTGTGGTTAGGGTTGGGTGTGGGTTGTATTTTTTATTGACTCGCAAACCACTACTAAGCACATATTTCTGAATAGCTAGAAGTCAAGCACCATGAGACCCATAGTTAAAACCATATCCCAAGATTTGAGCAGGTATTGCTGGTAAATGAAATTGTTCCTATTTTCTCTGGGTAATTATTAAAGGAGGACTAAATGTATAATCGCTGTATAAAATGATAGGCACCCCCAGTGATTATAATGGCTTACCTGACACCCTGGCCTGTACATCTTACCCTTATATTTGTGCGTTATTCCAAATCTTCAGCCTAGGTTGATGACTGTTTAAACTACAAATCCCAGCATACATTGGCATAAGTAATGTCAGTAGTTAGCGAAAAGAGTTTATATCATCAGATGGGATTCTGAGCTGCTTGTGGTGCTCTGCTTCTTATCTGATATCTCTGCTTTTCACTGTTCCCTTTGGTGACTACATGTTATATAGTCTCACTGTCATCGACACTACAGTAGTTTCACTCCAGACATTTGCATAGCTTTTATTGTGACCACTTTCACATACCTGAAATAATTATGGAGCAGGCACTCAAATGACTAAGTGTTTGTAACATGAAATGCATAAGGCTGTGGACACAATAAGTATTTGTACTTTGCTTCAAATTCCTGGTGGAAGATTGCCTTAATTTGAGTGCCTGCTCCGTAATAATAATGGTTTGTCTGCTCCCTATGCTGAGGGCTCAGGGTGGTGCACCTGGGCCACTTCCCTAATGTGGTGAGTAATAATCCTACTTTGTGGAGACCCTCTTCAAGTTTTATTACTTTCAGATTTTTTGACCATGCCCATTTTATGGCCACACCCCACATCTATTTTACAAAAAAGGCAGGCTATGGAAAGTTTGATCACATTTCTTGGGGTTTTAAGGCCATGTTTTATGTGTTATTACAGTTTTGTAAATGAATGTTTATTGCCCTTTAAGCTGTAAGTCTCAGTTCTCCCAAGAGACCTGCTTATCTTACTGTAAATAGCTACAATTGTATCTTTGCTTATCTTAAATAGTTACACATGTATCAAAGTACAGATGCTGAGTATTCTGGGTTCTCTGCCAAAAACCTCTTATTTTTTTATAATAATCTTTATTCAATTTTCAAGGAAATACAGAAAGCAAAAAAAGGCAATGGAAAGAAAAAAAAAGTTGACAGTTGGCAATATGACAATATCCAACAAAATGCAGTATAAACAGAGATACACATTACATCAGTACAGAGTCAGCATAACAAGTCAACATCGCCATAATAGAACAGTTGCCCTTAGAAACTTCCCGTGCCATGGAAGGAAGAAGGAAAACAAGGGACAGTAAAGATAGAGAAAAAAAGAGAAAGGCAAGGGAGAAAAAGAAAAAAAAAACAAAATATTGTCTCAACTCTTACAGCGAACCTTCTCAAAGTAGTGACAGCCGTGGTGGTATACATTGTATAGGCATGATATAGGTAAGGTGGTATTTAGGTCAAGGGCTGTATTTTCTAGTAAAGGGCGACAGGACTGGAGTCATATAGTAAGTCCTCTATATCGGAGCCACAGGTCCCAGATCCCATGAAAAGTATCAATCTCGTCACTAGCCATCATGGTAAGCTTCTCCATCACCATGTAACCATCTATTCTGGACTTAACCAAAGGTATATCAAGAGTAGGCGTTTTCCATGCTTTAGCTATAATTTGTTTGGCGGCCGAAAAAATACGGCATATCAATTTTTTCACATATTTATTACATCCTGTGATTCTGCCGTGAAGCAGTGCCACTGCAGGGAAGCTTAGTTAAAGTGAGCCTGTGATGCTAGTGATCATGGTATAAATACGTGTCCAATATCTAGTTGCTTTGGGACAGGACCACCATACATGTAGGTAGGATCCTACCTGTCCACAACCCCGAAAACAGGTGGGAGATGTAGCAGGATACCATGCAGAAATTTTTTCAGGGACTAGGTACCAACGTGACATAACCTTTTGAGAAGTTTCTTGAATCAAGATACTGGGGGAACATTTAGTTATATCTAGGAACCTATCTAACCAATCTTCCTCCTACAAAGTGACATGAAGCTCCCGTTCCCATTGCCTAATGTATAGTAAGTCCTTTAATGGCTGTTGATGAGCTAACTGATCATAGATTCTGGAGATGGCACCCTTATGTGGGAGTGAATGGAGGCACAATTGTTCAAACATAGTGGGGGGAGGTAAAGAGCGAGATTCATTTCCTATTATGGAAAAGCCTCTTATTTAATTACATTTCAGAAACATTATACCTTTTTCTGGCATCAGTGCAGGAGATCAAAGAGAAACTCTGAACATTTCAGTAGGAAACCAGGACTGCAGCTGAGCTCTCAAAATCAGGACTGTCCTGCAAAAATCACATAGTTGGGAGGTATGCTATCAATTTTGGGGAATCCTATATCAACATCACAGGGCCCTACCGGTGTCTTTTAAACTTTGGGGTCCCTGCAGCATTGGGTATGTCTAATATAAGTAATTCTAAAACAACTGGACTTGCTGAGTAAACATTGAAGACGTTTCACTACTCATCCGAGCAGCTTCTTCAGTTCAACTGACTGGTGTGGGAAGTCCTCGGCATATAAACTCTTCCACTAATCCAATCACAATGGCACATTGTAACTCTTCAGGCGATGACATCTGAAAATTCACAGAGGTCTTCAATGAATACTCAGCAAGTCCAGTTGATTTAGAATTACTTATATTAGATATACCACGACCTGGATGAATGAAAATCTTCATAGCCATTTAGCAGGATATGCTTTCTCTATTGTTATTCCCTACCAAGGGACATTGTGGCTACGAAAAGTAGCAAAAAAAAAAAAAAAATCGTAGTCTACAAAACAGTTGGCTAATTGGTTCAGATTGTTAAACCCCATGCCTCTGATCACTGAAAAGAATGTTTTAGTGAGTCTAATCCTGAACTGTTTCCTCATCTCTGCTTGGCTATCCCTTGCCTCATTTCTTTTTTTTTTATGAAATTCAATATATTTTTTATACACATTCCTATTAGGTTAGAGCTGAGGCCCCATTTCCTTTTATTCTCCCATCCAGGCCCTCCTGCTTGGGTTGAAATATCAGCCCATACTATTTACTCTCCTTTTATAGTATTCAGAGTAAACCACTTGCTGTACGGTGTACGGTATGAGATGCTTGGGCCGAGCTGCAATATTATCAGAATAAAGTACAGTGTTTCTTTGCTTCCATCTGCCGCTGCCATCTCTGCACAATGTCAGGGTTTAACTCCAACAGGAAGGAAGGCATAATCCTGCCGAGCATATTGTGTGTCAGGGGCTGTTTTCACTTACCAGTTGGCAGAACTGATCCACAACTGCTGAGCATTGAAAATAAAACTGCCAACCATCGACTTTCAAAGCTCCTCTTTAACCCTATCAGGAGACACATAGCATGAGCCAGGTTATAGTGAATTCTGCATGAATCTACATACATATGCATTTAAAAAAATTGATTTTATTTTCATTGTTAGACTGAAAAATTCTGTGTCAGACAAATAGTAAGGTCCTAAGTTTTCAAACATGTTCACTGGAAAACAATGAGGTTTTATGGGTATTTCTAAATTTCCAGCCAGGATTTTCTTATGTATCACCCCTACTCACCTGTTTTAGATTTTATGTGCAGCTTTTGTTGTGGTTTTGGTAAATCTGCCTCAATTATAGGGGCAGAACAGATACGCTCAAAGGTGTACAAACACGCAGCCATACAAGAACACCAACAATGGATACACTGTAGACCAAAACTGGGTAAACCAGGGCACTAATAGTTCCCACTTTAGGGATACTGTCATGACAAAAAAAAATCCCACCCCTACCCTACATAGTCCCCCCTCCCCCCAGCCTAGCTGCTACCCCGGGCAAATGCCCCAAAGTCTTTACTTACCCCTTGGTGCAGATTCTGTCCAGCTCTTCGGTCATCTTCGGAATGAGAAACAGAAAAGTGCTCCAAACTGTGCATGCACCAATACAGCACTTACTTTCAAAGATTACCAAAGAGAAGAAGATGGCTGCCGTGAACTCCACTGGACAGAATCTGCACCGAGGGGTAAGTAAAGACTTGCCTGGGGGTAGCAGCTAGGCTGGGGGGAGAGGAGGAGGGTCTATGTAGGGTAGGGTTTTTTTTACTTTACGGTTGAATTCTCCTTTAAGGAAAGTTAAATGTCTGGTACCAGAACAACACAATGTGCAGATGTTGCTTCCAGGTGGGGATCCATGGCCACAATGGCAGGTTGCCCAGGCAATTACAGTTCAAATGGAAGAATGACTCAGACCACCCAGATATGGGACATGAAAGGAGAGGCACCGGATGGACAGGCTAAATCAAGTTCCTGATGTCCATCCAGCATGGGATAGAATTTTTGACCACTGTAAGGAAAATCATAACCAAGATGGGAAAGCTGAAAACCCCACACACCCAGTAACTTCTATGCTCTTTAATCGTTAACTGAAATACTTCCCCAGCTATTTCTGGCCTCAGGTTTTGCTACCATCCCTGCAATTATATTATATATATATATATATATATATATATATATATATATATATATATATATATATATATATATATATATATATTATATATATATAATATACATACATATCTACACGCACACACACATATATATATATATATATATATATATTACATAATATACAATCATTAATCATTCAACCCAATATTTATATAAAGGTAGATCTTACATTGACAACTATTTAAATAAGATACCTATAGAGAACCCTCTTTCTATAATATTGAATTATAATACAGGTATGGTCCTGAATGGTCAGGGCCTGGGATTTTCTGGGTAAGGGATATTTCCTTATTTTGGATCTCTATAGCTTAAGTCTACTAAAATATCATTTAAATATGAATTAAAATCAATAGGATTGTTTCCCCCTATAAGGATTAATTATATCTTAGTTGCGATCAAGTAGAAAAAGGAAATCATTTTTTTAAAAATGCATCATTTGATTATTTGTTCAGGCTTGATGTAAATCATTTTAATTCGTTTTCTACTTCGTCTTAAAGAAAACTCAGAAGGATAGAACTAAAGTGCTGCCACATTGAAGAGGTCTACTTAGTAAGTAGTGATGGGTGAATTTATTCGGCTGGCGCGAATTCGCTAATTTCGCTGGAAATTCGCTGGAAACGCCCCAAATTCATCCATCACTATTAGTAAGTGGTTTGATATTAGAATAGCCCATACCCATTAAAGAGCATTGTGTTTCAGTAGTTGTGCTCACTACAAGGTTAATTTACTGAAATTCAGCATTAAGAAAATCCTATACAGAAACATTTACCAAAAGTTCTACTATATAATTACACATTCTAGGTTCCAGGCCATTGAATTGAATGTCACTATCTCATTTTCTCCTTGATGTAAATTATTTTGTAATAGAAACTAAGGGATCCAGTGTAGAGGCCTGCATCAGGTCGGGTACCCGTGGGTACCCGTGGAATACCCGCAATATGATTGAGACTCAAATGGATTATTCTTAATTTCTCCAGGGTGGCCTGCGGGTACCTGATCCTCTGAAGTGGGGCTAAAGGTTGCCAATCCAGGGGAAACAGCAGAAATCAAAGTGTCCTAATGGTACAAACTGCACGGAGTGGGTCAGGGGAAAATCCATGGGGTTGTGAAGGCAGGTAAGAGGGTCTGGGTCAGATTCGGGGAAAGTGGGTACAGGTTGGGTGCGACTTTTAAAAAACAGACCCGTGCAGGACTCTGATCCAATGTCATTCAGATGCACAGAGAATGTCATTTTTGTCCCCTCTTATGGATTCAATTAGACAGAAGACAGACGAGAGTGCACGGCTACTCACAGTACTGGCACAGCTGAGGCACAGGTGTAAGTTATTTAACAGCGACCTGGCCATTCCAGCAGTGCTACAAAGCTCCGGTGCTCTCCAGATGTTGGAAATGTCATGCAGTTATTCTAAAAAAAAGAAAGGTCCTTTTATTAAAGGAATCATATGAACATCTGTAGCTCCAGCAGCAAGCTAGGCTTTGGTAATTCAGGAATGGCTTCCTATCCGCCGCACACATGTTGAGATTGTAAGCTTCTTAAAGGGACAATGTAAACCACAAAGGAAATATATTTAAAGGAATTGTTCAGTGTAAAAATAAAAACTGGGTAAATAGACAGGCTGTGCAAAATAAAAAATGTTTCTAATATAGTTAGTTTGCCAAAAATGCAATGTATAAAGGCTGGAGTGATTTGATGTATAACAAGTCAGTCAGAACACTACTTCCTGCTTTTCAGCTCTCTTGGTTTACACAGACTGGTTACCCTGGCTACCAGGCAGTAACCAATCAGAGACTTGAGGGGGGCCACATGGGTCATATCTGTTGCTTTTGAATCTGAGCTGAATGCTGAGGATCAATTACAAACTGACTGAACAGAAATGTACCATGTGGCCCCCCTTCAAGTCGCTGACTAGCTCAGAGTTATAGAGCTGAAAAGCAGGAAATTGGATTATTTCTGTTTTATTAGACATCTGTTCACTCCAGCCTTTATATATTACATTTTTGGATAACTAACTATATTAGAAACATTTTTTATTTTGCACAGCCTATCTATTTACCCCGTTTTTATTTTCACACTGAACTATTCCTTTAATTTGCTTTTCAAGCGAATATTTATCGGACCAGCAACTACACATAAAATAATTGCCTCGTGTTTCTACCCACCAAAACCATTGTTCATCATGAACAGTTTATCCGCTGTGCCAAAGTGGACCCTACAGCCAATAGGAACTTGAATGGAAGCCCCCATGGGTATATAGCAGTTGATTTACATAAACTATATTACAGATGCTAAAGCTAGCACACAATGTTTACCATTGCAACGTAACAGTACACATATAAAACCCTTTAAAGGGGACCCGTCACCCAAAAAAAATATTCAAAATCCTATTTTATCACATTAGTCAAGCAAAATGAACTTTAATTACACTATATAAATTATTTGAATCTTGCTTCCTTCAGTCTGGGATTTTAAAATTATAGCAAGCTGGCAGCAACCAATTTGTGGACACTGTTATTAAGACAAGCCTTGTATCATCTCAGAATCTTGTTTGTGCACCAGAATGGGGGACCTGATGTCCATTCCCATGTCCTGGCTACACAATTAAATGGTAAAGAGAACTGGGGGAATGTGGGGAGAGCAGTGACATCTAGGAAGTGCTGAATAGAAAGTGAAAGTAATTGTCTGCCCCGCCTCTATGCCACTGGCATAGAGGAGGGGCAGACAATATTTGATTGACAGCTGAGATTTTTAAATGAGCTTACAACAGCTATGAATGCTTTAATAAAAAATAGAAATTGGATTTCATGTTTAATTTGAAAAGGACTTTTATTATACAGATTTTTGTGTCTGGGTGACAGGTCCACTTTAATTGTTTGGTCATTTTTATCACTTTAATAAAAGGAAAAACATTACTAAAATACCTTTTTTCACATCATCACAAACATCACATTCAGTATGGAACCATCAATTACAGAAAGTAGTCTCCATTTTATCAATATGTTCCAAATCCTTTTTCTCTGTAAAGGCAGAAACACACGCTCAGATTCAGGAGATTAGTCTCCCGGCAACAAATCTCCACTTCTTCAGGGCAACTAGAATGTAAATCACCGTCGGGAAGGCTAGGGAGGTAGTTCGGGGAGATTGGTCGCCCTGAAGAAGAGGGGATTTATTAAATAATAATAATAAAACAGTACCTTGTACTTGATCCTAGTTAAGATACAGGGTCGGACTGGGGTCCAGGGCCTCCGTCTCCCTACTATGCGCACTGTGTGGCGCTGTACGCCACCCCCTTGGCGCCATGCGCACACATCGCTCCCTCGGCGTGCATGCGCACAAGGCATCAGGAGAGGGAGCCCATGAGGGTCGGGCCCACCGGGTTTTTTCCCGGTGTCCAGCCGGGCCAGTCCAACACTGCTAAGATATAATTAATCCTTATTAGAAGCAAAACCAGCCTATTGGGTTTATATAGGTGGTTATTTACTAAACCTCAAATTTATCTGGTTGGACTTTTTAGGGTAAAAACGTACATTTTTTGAGATTTATTATACCCTGATGCTGCAGAAAGCTTGAATCCGAAACTCCGCCATCTCAGACCTGTTGAGGTTCTGTATAGGTCATTGGGAGAGGCACCTATCTCAATTTGAAGTTATCATGGTCTGTGCTGAGATAAGCCCGAAAATTCGACAAATTCAAAAATCATACAATTTGGGTTTTTGCTAGATTTTATTGGGGTTTTTTTTCCTAATCTGATTTATTCAAGTTATATTATTAATAAATAAGGCAAAATCAAGCATGGGAGTTTGGTCAAGCCTTTTTTATTTAATTTTAATTATGAGATAAATTCAGATTTTATTAAATAACCCCCTAAATGCTTACAGGATTTTCTAGTAGACTTAACGTATGAAAAAAATGGAAAGATCCTTCATCTGAAGTGAAAACCCCAGGTCCTGAACATTGTGGATAACAGGTCTCATTGGTATCCAATTTTTTAGATACTACGACTTCGAATTCGATTCGAAGTAAAATAGTTTGAATATTCGACCATTCGATAATCTAAGTACTGTCTCTTTAAAAAAAACTTTGACTTCAATACTTCACCAAATTAAACCTGCCGATGTGCTTTGTTAGCTTATGGGGACCTTCTACATCATTTTTCACACAGCAAGTTTTTTGAAGTCGAAGTAAAATTGTTCGATCGTATGATAAAATCGTTAGAATCGTTAGATTTTACTTCTACCACAGAATACCCAAATTCGATGAAAAAAAGTTTGAATTCGATTTTCGAATTCGAAGTATTTAAATTCGATGGTCGAATTTCTAAGTATTTTTCTAAGTAATTCTTGATAAATCTGCCTCTTAATCATAGGCTCAGCCTATGCTCCTAATTGGTTTTTCGGTTTGTCCGCTCCCTGTGCTGAGGGCTCAGAGCAGTGGTCTGGTCCACTTCCCCTTCGTGGTGAGTAATCACTTTACTTTTGGAGACCCTAATATCACAGCCGTTCTCATACCTGTATATATCATATAAAGTCACTAAACTTTTGTGACACCAGAACACTTAATTTGTCATTCTCTTGACGACATGTAACTTGCACTCTACTCCGCTAAAAAGGGACAGTATACCACTCTTTTTCAACAACAAA
Source organism: Xenopus laevis (assembly GCF_017654675.1). Lineage (NCBI taxonomy): Eukaryota > Metazoa > Chordata > Amphibia > Anura > Pipidae > Xenopus > Xenopus laevis. The sequence continues at coordinate 44,796,738 of NC_054375.1, forward strand.
TTCAATGACTGGAATTTGTGCTGAACATACTTTGTGCCTATTGTTTCAGTTAAACAATTGTATATTTTTAATTATGAAACTTTAAGTAAAGTCACATTCTATGTCCAGTTGACACAAGCTCAATTTGCAGATGGTACACCCCATGGTACAAGAAAAAACATTGACTTTAATGCATTTTGAGTGAAAAAAAAAGCCCACTGGCTTCAATGCGATTCTCTCATCAATAATCACCAGTAAAAAGAGTCACAAGGACCATGCCTCGCTGATCCACAACACCTATTGCTTTAATTAGCTCCATTCATTTCATTCTGCCCCTCTATTTAACCAAATTCCTCAACCAAATAGTGTTACTGTTTCATGCACTTCCATTGTCCTTTACACTTTTTATTACATTATGACATTCTTTGTATTTAGTTTCTGGCACCTCAGTTCAGTCAAAACTGCAGCACCACATGTAGAATTGACCTTGAAAAATACTGGGAAGATGTAAGTCTAATTTCCTTTCATCTTGAAATAATACAAAAATATTTGCTAACAAAAAATATAAAAAAATCTGCCGCAGGTCTGATGGTTACAGTCATAAAACTGTCTATAGCAGATATGGGTTGGAAAATAGAGGTTTTATGGCTTTGGATTCCTAGAATGAAATGTTTTATGTGAACAGGATGAAGCATAAGTTCAGGAATCCGGAGAAAGGATTGTATCCATTGATCCAAGAACAAGATATACAGCTAAAAATATGGAATGTTCCACAGAAACCTAAATACCAACTCAATGTATTTGCAAGCATTTCCATCTGTGCTCTACACGTTATAGTTATATTGTATATACTGTATGTATATATGTGTGTGCGTGTGTATGGAATATGAAGACTTTTTAATTTCTTTTTTAATACTTTGTACAAAGCATTTGTCTTCCATTTTACTTTCAATTGTGATGTTCTAGGGCTTGTCAGCAAACTCTAAAAAGATAAACCAACAAACCCACCTGCGCCCTAGGCAAGACCAAGAGAATGAGACCAGCTCCAGGAGGCTCTAATTCAGCCTCACAGCAGCGTAGACCATCCCAAACAGGTAATGACATTAGGCATCCCACAGTTATGTACCTTGTGTGTGTTTATTCGGTGTGTTTGGTCTATATTGCCTACATGATGGACAACAAAAGCCTGCAACAAATCTCATACACACAGGTATCTATAAGAACGCATTTATGGAGGCTTAAGGGGAAATGGTATTTGGACCATGAAAGATAATGTATTTCTAGTCAACTGTACGATAAAATGAATATAAACGTATTTGTGAATGTAATTGCAGTTAAAAGAAGTACTTGTTTATCCCCTACAGTTCTCATGGTCTGAGTCTTAAAAAAGTATAGCAGAAGTCTTCTTTTTCTTCTCTGGGTATTTGAATCAGCTGGCTTCTGCTGCATTGCTTCTGAAGTCAGAACCAAAAGTGGAGAGAATATAAAAAGCCAGACAGATACTGCTTTCAATAGTTGTTCAACAATTTTGGATACTGATCGCCCTCCACTGTATTGGCAAAGCCCGGCATACTGTTCTACTCTCTATTTAATGCTAGATCCTCCTGCTCCCTTAATGTAGATCTTCCGCATTTCTCATTCATATCTCAGAAGTCAGATATGCGTTTCCTGCAGGAAATCAGGCTTCAAAGCACGGAGTGGCAAACCTGTAGGTCATGGGTTCAGGTGAGTCTACAAATCACACGCCTATAGGACTCTATTTGCCAGGATTTCTATGCAATTCCAGTGTGTGTGTGTGCAGGTGACTCTGATACTACTTGCTCTCAAATGGAGCATAGTACTCCATGACTACCGGTCATGTCATGTTAAATAGGATATTACAATCGTGCCTTTTCACCTTTGAGCTCCCAACTGGCATGCAGCAAACCAGTTCCAGACCCCACTGAATTCCAGTGCAAGATTCAGATGTCAGGAGACCGGCTGGATAACTCAAGCTGACACATTTAGCTTCACAGGAGATGCAGTTTTATAGAATAGCATGCTATTTAGAATATACAGTTAGGGTTCAGTGTTTCATGGCATCACGCATAGGGAGATCTGCAGTATCCATAACTTTTAATGACAAAACAAAAATTGTCTGAGAAATTAAACTGAAATAGCCCCTGGAAATAAAGAATGGAATCATTTAAAAATAATAATTTTGTTTTCTGACTAGCATGGGTGCAGGGTACTGACTTGACATGATTGAGCATTTATTAAAATCCAGCCCTGCTGAATCATCTTCAAGTACATACTGTATGTTACCTCATGTTGTTTCTGCTAATTCCCAATGACCCCTAAGCTGAAAGGATCCTCACTCTCCAAAATTGTATTTTTTGCATAATGAAATAAAAATGAATTTTGTAAAAATGGAAAATGTGATTTTGTAAAGTTATTTCTCCATGTAATCGCAATTGAAAGCAGTATTTGTTTATCCCTTAAAAACAATCTAACAGTTCTTCTCCTGCGGGAGGTGTGAGTTTACCCCCAGGTTGAGCAGGTGTGGGCCAACCAATTACCCCTAGAGGTGAGTTGACTGGCCAAATTCACCATCACCTGGTAGCTCCCATGATCTCTCTTCACCATGCTGAGCCCCAAAGTGACACAGTGATAATAGTTTAAATACTCACACTCACCCCTCTTCCAATAAATTAATCTGCACAGTGCGCCAGATAGGCACAGGTCCAATATTATTTGACCCACACATAACTACAGAGAATCTAAACAGTTGTATACTACTTTCAATAGCAGTATATTGAAAGTATATACTGCTATATTGGGTCAAATTTAAAATTTCAGGCAGAAGACGCATGTGGGCTGCAATGGGGGTGGGCTGCTACGCATGTGCCTACTTTTCCTGCCTACCCCAAGTTACAGCTCTTCTGTGATTGGTGCATTAGCTAAGTTAACTTGTGCGGGAAGCGTGTGGGGGGGGGAGTGACAAGCAGGAGGCAAGGGAGTGACAAGCGGGTCCTGCTTTGGGTGCATACAGCCATTGGCATCGCACTGGTGGCAGATGCCTGCCCCCCAAAAAACTGTTCACTTGTTCATCTAATATAAGTAATTCAAAAACCAACTGGACTTGCTGAGTAATTATTGAAGACGTTTCACTACTCATCCGAGCAGCTTCTTCAGTTCAACTGGCTGGTGTGGGAAGTTCTTAGCAGGCCCGGACTGGCAATTTGTGGGTTCTGACAAATGCCAGAGGGGCTGCTGTATGGTTCCATAGAAAGTTACCATATAGTGGGCTGTTAGGGGGCTGTTTGGGCCTCTGTGTACGTTGAATGACTATTTTGACTCCCAGTCCAGGCCTAGTTATTAGCATATAGACTCTTCCAATCCAATCACAATGGCACATTGTAACTCTTTAGAGAGGTGGCATCTGAAATTCACAGAGGTGTTGATTCTGTGTAGTTACTGTGATAGGATTACCAATGTGTCATGCAACTCCTAGAAACAGGTATTACTTGTGAGAGTTGCATGAATGAATGTGTGAAGGGTTCTGAATCCGCCGGGGTACAGATGTTAGAACAGCATTGTATGTAGCAGACAGGTGGTGTCGAAGGCCCTGGCCCCTTGTTCAGGGATGGTTTCTCCACCTTGACATGAATCGCCTCTTTCAAATCAGCGGTCTTCTTTATCCAAGATTTGGACATTGATATCTTCAAAGGAGTGTCCCTTGTCTTTTAGGTGTAGGAAGACAGGCTAGCCTTGTCCTGTAGAGTTTTCCCTCCTATGCTGAGCTATTCGATTGGTGAGCAGTTGTTTTGTCTCCCCAATGTATAGATCAATGCACTCCTCGCTACACTGGACTGCGTATACCACATGTTTTTTTTTTTGGTTGAACTGAAGAAGCTGTTGTGAAACGTCTTCAATGAATACCCAGCAAGTCCAGTTGTTTTTTGAATTACTTATATTAGATATACCATGACCTGGATGAATGAAAATCTTCATAGTCATGTTCACTTGTCCCTCACTCTCCCTGCACAGACTTCTTTCGCTAACCTAACCACTGCTAAAATGGCCTTTTTCGCTTCACGTTATGACTCCTATTATCCAGGCACCAAGGCTGCCTGAAGTTTTTTTGGTGGCATACAACACAGAAATCATCAATATCATCTTATGATTATATAGATTGTAATAATTGTATTATTGCAATGACTTAATAATATAAAAAAGTCAACTTTATACGTATAAAAATAAAATTTCTTAGAAGTTTTGAAGTTCATCTGTAACGAGACAGGAACTCTGACATTTTCCAGGTGAGCAGTGCAATAATGCAAATGGCCATGAGAGGGGGCCGTGGACACAGTTTCTACAGTTTCATCATCAACCTTCCAACCAGCTAATGGTTGTTGGCAGGTTACAAAACAAGGGACAATCTGTCATCAGCATATTCTCTGACACAGGAATCTGGGTGATTGAGGTCTAGTTAAGGAAAGTGGGATAATAGGCATGCTATAAATGGAATTGTGTACTTCTTTTCATTCCCACTCTCCGCAAGCTTACCACTAATACCCGCTTTGGTTCAGAACTACCACAGGTGATGAAAAATAGGTTTAGCTGATAATAATGTTGGAAAAGTAGAGCTTAAAAGTCTTCCACCAAACAAGGCAACAACAAGGTTTTGTTGGGGCACAACAGCATATTCAGCAATTCTAAGGCAGAATCGATAATTAAAATATTGCCAAATGTTTAGGGCTGAAGTCCCCTGTCTTGTACATCATCGACTAGTCAATGCTTCAGCTCTGTACAGCGAAGTTGTTTGTCTTACCTGGATACAATCCCATGACAATAGCTTGCATGCTCACATTCTGCCTCTGGAAATATTCCTAAGAGTTCCCAATGGCATTTAGAGAGTTCTAATATGGAAGACTTTGTAGGCTTTGCAAGGCAGGTCTCTTTATTAAATATTTCCACTGAACAATACATAGAACTAACATTATATTCAACTGTAACTAGGCAACGTCCAACCACCAGACATTGTTTCTCTGGTGCAGTGACACTTTCTGAATTCTGACCCCCCAAATAGCAATGGTCCTTATCAAAAGTCTACAGTACATTATAAGATTTGCATTCATTGTATCAGGAGGACTGATTAAAGCAACAGTGTAATCTATAGGCATGATAAACTGCTTGGCTAGCTTGGGGTACCTAACAAGTGCAAGAAGTCTTTCCTTCTCCTTTAAAAAGCAGAAAATGAAGATACAGGTATGGGATCCGTTAACCGGAAACCCGTTATCCAGAAAGTTCCGAATTATGTAAAGGCCGTCTCCCATAGACTCCATTATAATCAAATAATCCAAATTTAAATGATTTTCTTTTTATTTATAATAATATAACAGTAGCTTGTACTTGATCCAAACTAAGATATATTTAATCCTTATTGGAATTAGAATGAGCCTATTGGGTTTATTTAATGTTGACATGATTTTCTAGTAGTCTTAAAGTGTGAAGATCCAAATTACGGAAAGACCCATTATCCGGAAAGCCCCAGGTCCCGAGCATTCTGGATAATAAGTCCCATACCTGTACAAGCTTTCAGGAACACCCTTTCCTCAAGTTAAAAGCAGGGTTGAAGGGGGATGCCCCTGAGGCTTATGATGGATTGATAGGCAATACATAGGAGTCCCCATATGCTGTTGCTGTTTAGTGAGTAGTATTAGTTACTACATTAGTATTAGTACTACACTCTACACTCAAATATTCCACAGTCTCACTACACTCATATTGAAGAACTTCATCTGATAATGCTATTCCTCATGTCTAATGGGATGGCCTCTTTTCCTTTCTATGATAGGTGTGAGGCAAGATCAGATCAAAAGTCACCAAAGATGGTTTGAGTATTGCACTTAGCAGGTGGCAGTGGTTTATAGAGTATCATGAAGGTTGCTCTCATTTCTTTTCAGCTTTACTGGAAAAAGCAATATTGACATGTTCAAAGAGACACAATAAAATAAAAATATTCTGTTTACTTTTAAAGGTTATATCCATTTTTCTAGCACCTGCAAATAAAATATTTCTTGACAATAACGTTCCTGTTTAATATACAAAGGACTTTTGTCAAACGAAATTGCTGCTTCCAAAGCAAATACACAGTTTATCAGTGCAGGTTATAGTGCATTATATTTAAAACTATAAAAACCCCTTTTAATTTATTTTTTTCTGCTGGCCCTTTAACAGAAACGTGGAAATATGTCTTAAAAAAACCTACCTGGCTCTAATATCATGTTTTAAGATCGCCTGCGTAATTGCTGTTTTGCTCTTTAGTTACTTCCATAGACTCAACATTGACTGCCATCAGATTTGGGGTGGGGAAGCAAGAACTGCCCTCTGCCTTTCAGTTTTTGTCTTGCCCTCTCCTGATACAGCTGTGGAAATCATGGGAGTTAGTTACCTCTGAAGGCAGGAGGCAATATTGCCCTTCTGTTTCAGGTGAAATGGGGAAATATAAGTAAATAAACATTTAATTCTACAGGCACCAGTCATGGGCTGGCACAAATTCTCGTGACTCCTGGAGTGCACATTCAATTTGGTTCTGAAGATGCAACAAGCCATGAAGCACAAACAGTATTGAGTCTACCTTGGTATGTAACATAGTACCATAGTAAGTTAGGTTGTAAAAATACACGTCCATCAAGTTCAGCCTTAAAGGGCATGTAGAGGCAAAAAAATAAAATCCCATTTTTACTTTCTTTGATGAAAAAGAAACCTATCTCCAATATACTTTAATTAAAAAATGTGTACCGTTTTTAAAAGAAACCTGAGTGTATGCAGTGAAATTCTCCCTTCATTTACTGCTGTAGATAGGAATTGTCAGATGGTACCTAACTGCTGAGCAGGGAAACAACCATACTGAACAGCAAGGGGAGCCCCTGCCTTACTTCCCAGCCATGCAGAACTCAAGCAGCTTTGTTTATGACGATCCCTAAGCAGCCCAGACCACACTGAGCATGTGCACAGTCTTAGTCTTGAAAGATGTTTAACAAAGTTACAAGATGGTGACCCCCTGTAGCCAACTTTGAAAGCATAAATCATTTGTTTGATTAGGCTTGTGGTGCAGTAAGTTCATGTTTATATTTAGTATACAAAATCCAGCATTTCCAGCTGTATTCTGTTTTAGACTTTGCATGCCCTTTAAAGGAACAGTAACATCAAAAAAAATTTAAAAAATTGTTTGTACTTAACAAAAAAAACACCAAGACACTTTTAACTTTAAACTCGCAAAGTCTTTATTAAGAAATAACGTTCCTCTTCAGAAACAGCGACAGGGCGACGATACATCGTGCAGTGCTCGATTTCTCCTCCCTGGCTATCTCCTATAGAAGGCAGGGAGGAGAAATCGAGCAACGCACGATGGATCGTCGCCCTGTCGCTGTTTCTGAAGAGGAGAATCGGTAAGTTATTTCTTAATAAAGACTTTGTGAATTTAAAGTTAAATGTGTCTTGCTGGGTTTTTTTTCGTTATGACCCTTGCCTGTCCCTGGCTTCTGCTTGTTCACTGCCTGTGCCAACCTTTGCCTGTTACTGACCGTATTCTTGGATCCTGACTTTGTACTGCCTTACTGATTGGTATTGACCTTGGCCTGTCCCTCGTCTACGCTTCCTCTCCTATCAGCAGAAAACTGCCAGGGTTATTCCAACGAGCACCACGGAGTGATCCTCTTCCGGCTTTTTTCAAAATTTCAAAAAACCGTGGCAGGCGCATGCGCAGTAGAACGAAATAACTTTCCGATTCTCCGCTTGTGCTCCTCTTCAGAAACAGTGACAGGGCGACGATCCATCGTGCAGTGCTCGATTTCTCCTCCCTGGCTATCTGCTATCGAAGGCAGGGAGGAGAAATCGAGCGATGCACGATGGATCGTCGCCCTGTCGCTGTTTCTGAAGAGGAGAATCGGTAAGTTATTTCTTAATAAAGACTTTGCGAATTTAAAGTTAAATGTGCCTTGCTGGTTTTTTTTTAAAAAAAACAAAACATTATGTTACTGGTCTTTTAAGTCTGTATATAACCTGCCTAACTGCTAGTTGATCCAGAGGAAGGCAAAAAAACCCATTTGAAGCCTCTCCAAAATTCCTTCCTGATTCCAAGATGGCAATCAGACCAGTCCCTGGATCAACTTGTACTATGAGCTAACTTCCATAGAAGACCGATAAGAACTTTAACTAAATGAATATTTTACTTTGACAATACAGGTATGGGATCCTTTATCCAAAAAGCTCAGAATTAAGGAAAGGCCGTCTCCCATAGACTCCATTTTATCCAAATAATCCAAATTTTAAAAATGATTTCCTTTTTCTCTTTAAAATAAAACAGTACCTTGTACTTGATCCCAACTAAGATATAAATAATCCTTATTGGAAGCAGAACCAAACGTTTGGGTTAATTTAATATTTACATGATTTTCTAGTAGACTTAAGGTACAAAGATCCAAACTACAGAAAGATCTGTTATCCCGAGCATTCTGTGTAACAGATCCCATACCTGTATTATATATTTATGCTACTGCTGGAAGCAATGGAGTAAGAAGTACAAATATTCCTGCCCTGTATGGATCTACCCGCTCTGTATCATAACAGGTTAACATCTTCAGACTATAAACCCCACCACTGGCTCTGATATAATAAATATGGAATCGGAAGAGTTTTTGCCTGCATGGTTAAGTAATTTCCAATGGTTTTGATGGATTTCCATTACTCAGCTCTGAAAAAGTAAACTGTGTTTGAGTGTGTCTGCGCTGGCACGTTCTTTATGTTATGACAAAGTGAAATAACTTAAGGTTTGGGCTTGGTATCCATTTTCACCAAATGCTCTTCTTGGCCAGACATATGTTAAATCTCTCTAATACACCAGACAAGCTGGGATCCACGTGGCTGAAGGGCTGAAAAGAGATTCTAGAAATCTTGAATTCCTATCAAGCGCAATTTTGGGTGCAGTGCCGAAGAATGAAAAAATTCCTATTAGGTTTTGGCTCTTGCATGAAGCAGTTTACGATTACAAATGAAATGCTCTGTAATAGGATATATGGGGATATTTCCTGTGGTACCTTTCTGAAATGCAACCCAGGCTGATGGTTTACCCGTTGTTTACTTTGGTTTATGAGGAAACGACTCAGCCACTCTGAAATAAGTTCAACAGACAGGCAAGCCTTAAGGCTGATAGCTCAGCGGCCATTAAACTCGGTTCTGCTCAGGTGGAAAACAGCAGCAGTCAATATACAAATCTGAGCCCTCATTAGAAGTGGTTAGTCTGGTCTGCTAAAATCAGAGCATTTCTTATATAGCTGTATAGGAGGAAGTGGCAAGAGTTTATGGTTGCTTTTTCTTCTTGAGCATAGCGTCGGCCAGGGTGCAGTAACAATGCTCCTTTGCACTTAATGTTTATCAGTACTTTTATCAGCATTAAGCTTATGGCTTTGAATACCTTTGGCAAAAGTAGGTTCAATACTTATGTTAGCTCTGTGATTCAGAAATATCTGGATGTTCTATTGCATTGGTGTCCTCTTGCTCAGAGATTCCAGATCAACAGGAGAGATGTTCCCATTGCCAAGGAAGTATGAAGCAGTGGGCTGGGGACTAGGGATGTAGCGAACGTCGGAAAAAAAGTTCGCGAACATATTCGCAAACTTGCGCAAAAATGCGAGCGGTTCGCGAACGGTTCGCGAACCCCATAGACTTCAATGGGAAGGCGAACTTTAACATCTAAAAAAGACATTTCTGGCCAGAAAAATGATTTTAAAGTTGTTTAAAGGGTGCAACGACCTGGACAGTGGCATGCCAGAGGGGGATCAAGGGCAAAAATGTATCTGAAAAATCTGCCTGTGTGTGCTTGGAAGAGATAGTGTAGGGGGAGAGCTGTTAGTGATTTCAGGGACAGATGATAGTAAGTTTGCTGGCTAGTAATCTGCTTGATACTGCTCTGTATTGGAGGGACAGAAGTCTGCAGGGATTTGAGGGACATTTTAGCTTAGGTAGCTTTGCTGGCTAGTAATCTACTGTTCTCTTTAAACAACTGCCATACGTTGACCTTGTAGGCATTGTTTGCCCAGTTTTTTTGGACGCAGCCACTGAAGCACAGTTGCCAGAAAAAATATGCCATATAAATGCTGAAAATAGTAATTTTTTGCCATACGTTGACCTTGTAGACATTGTTTGCCCAGTTTTTTTGGTTGCAGCCACTGAAGCACAGTTGCCAGAAAAAATATGCCATATAAATGCTGAAAATAGTCATTTTTTGCCATACGTTGACCTTGTAGGCATTGTTTGCCCAGTTTTTTTGGTCGCAGCCACTGAAGCACAGTTGCCAGAAAAAATATGCCATATAAATGCTGAAAATAGTAATTTTTTGCCATATACGTTGAGTCAACGTATGGCAAAAAATGACTATTTTCAGCATTTATATGGCATATTTTTTCTGGCCTCTGTGCTTCAGTGGCTGCGGCCAAAAAAACTGGGCAAACAATGCCTACAAGGTCAACGTCGTTGACCTTGTAGGCATTGTTTGCCCAGTTTTTTTGGCCGCAGCCACTGAAGCACAGAGGCCAGAAAAAATATGCCATATAAATGCTGAAAATAGTCATTTTTTGGTCGCAGCCACTGAAGCACAGTTGCCAGAAAAATTATTGAAGAAAACACTGTGCAAATACTGCCCACAAGATCAACGTATACACTACTACAGCGGTGGATACGGATTACGTAAAATATATGAATGCTGCTTGAAAAAAGTCACTCCGGTGTTTTTTCTGGAGACGGTAATATTATGGATATTTAGACAGAATGTGAACAAGGTCACACAGCTAGATGGCAGTTGGTTGAATAACACACTGGGCAAAAAATGCCTACAGGGCAAATAATGCCTAAAAGGTCAACTTATACACTACTACAGCGATGGATACGGATTACGTAAAATATATTATGGCTGCTTGAAAAAAGTCACTCCGGTGTTTTTTCTGGAGACGGTAATATTATGGATATTTAGACAGAATGTGAACAAGGTCACACAGCTAGATGGCAGTTGGTTGAATAACACACTGGGCAAAAAATGCCTACAGGGCAAATAATGCCTAAAAGGTCAACTTATACACTACTACAGCGGTAGTAAAATAAAAAAAAGTAAAATAAAAAAAAATGAATATTAAAAAAAAAAAATTAAAGTTGGTGCTGCTGAACTACTAGGAGCAGCAGATTAGCACACCAGTCCCACTCCCCAACACTGCTAGACTAATAGCACTGGGCTCTTATAGTAGTAGTAGTAGTAGTAGTAAAACAACAAAAAAATAAATAAAAGCAGTCCTTACAAGGACTACTGTTATTGCAGCAGTCAGCAGATGAGATCAGAAGCAGGACAGCTGCCCACTGCAGCTACATACAGAGCACTGCAGTAGAAGGTAGATTACTAGCCAGCAAAGCTACCTAAGCTTAAATGTCCCTCAAACCCCTGCAGACTTCTGTCCCTCCAATAACAGAGCAGTATCAAAACGATTACTAGCCAGCAAACTTTCAACTGTCCCTGAAATCACTAACAGGCAGCAGCTCTCTCCCTACACTATCTCTTCAGCACACACAGGCAGAGTGAAAAAACGCTGCAGGGCTTCGGTTTTTATAGGGAAGGGGAGTGGTCCAGGGGAGAGCTTCCTGATTGGCTGCCATGTACCTGCTGGTCTGGGGTGAGAGGGCAAAAAAAAGCGCCAACAATGGCGAACCCAAAATGGCGAACGTCGCGCGACGTTCGCGAACTTCCGGCGAGCGCGAACACCCGATGTTCGCGCGAACAAGTTCGCCGGCGAACAGTTCGCGCCATCTCTACTGGGGACCCAGCCAAGGAGCATTTATGCTGAGAGTTGGGGGTGATATTTACTTGCTGCCATGGATACTCTTGGTCCTCTTAGTCATTGTTATCAGCTATATTGTGTTTCTATAGCCTTATTATTAAACAAAAATAAAAATGTATTAAAAATTGGACCACATAGGGGGATATTGAACCCATACAAAAAAAACTCCAGAAGTCTGAAAACGTATTTTCTGTTACCTTTGTGATTGAACTCTTCTATATATCTTTAAGGATGCTTTAAAAAAAAAAATCTGTGCGCCTGTACACCTAACATGCGTCTTTCCAACCCATATCCAACCTGGCATGATGTTTGTGTACGTTTAAAAACCCAAGTGAACTTGCTCCTCTGGAGACTTGAGCTATGGGTGGCGTATAGGCAGAGAAGTCACTGGTGTGGGTGTGACATGGCAAGTGATGTCACCAGAAGATCTGGAATATGGATAGTGACATCACTGGAGGGGAAAGAACCAGTTAAAAGTTAGATCTGTGACCCACTGGCAACATGTGCCAGGAGTAGTTTGTTGGGGGTTTCTCTGACCCACAGAAAATATTACAAGTAACACATTGACAGTATATACGTACCTTATGGGATCATTGATCAAATATGGACATTTACATTTAGATTCCTGTATATTTGAATGCAGATATTATAGCGCTAAATATTAACAATAACTTACCTTGCTCTTATATTCCTCACTGGCTCAAATAGAAGCATAACCATTCTACCCTGGATCAGTTATTAAGGATTGTTAAATACTTAATGTGTATGTTTATATATTTATTTGAGTTTGAGCGTGTGTATATACAGTACGTGCACTGGAGGGGTTGAACTTGATGGACTTTGGTCTTTTTTTTTTCAACCCAACTTAACTATGTAACTATAAAATTGTTGTACACTGTTAAAATGTGAGCTTTACATAGCAGTCCCTTTTATGGCCATGAATGAATGTGGACCTAGGCTTGCCACCTGGCTGGTAAAAAAGTTGCTTGATACCAATGTTATTAATAGGGACAAAGATAAAAATATAGGAAGATGTGTTTTTTTCCAGGAAAGAGAGAAACCCTATTTGGCCCCTCTTGATCAACACTTATTCCAATGGCATTAAGACATAGTGATGATCAACTAGATGATCACCCAGATTCTTCTGATATCTTTAAAACATAATTGGGGGGATGATGAACAAAGTGGTGACATTGAGACAAAAGTAGGGTTGCCACCTGTCCGGTTTTGACCCAGACAGCCCAGTTTTTGAAGGGCTGCCCAGGTCAAAACGGTCTGCCCGGTTTATGAAATAAGGGACACCGGGTAGGATTCCATATGATTAACGAGGCGATCACAGCCCTGCCACCAAAATTCAACCCTAGACAAAAGTGGAGACAGAATTGTCAGATGTCCTGGCATATTCACAAACAAAAATCTTCACTTCTGTAAATTTTTCTTTTAAACAGAACAGTTTCCAGATTTTGTCTTTTACAGGACATTTCAAACAACGTTTTACAGACATTTTTTTCTGAATTTCTCTTTAACTCATCCTAAACCTGTTAGTCTGTCATCAGGTGACTCTCAGCTGTACATTTGCTTCTTACTAATGATTGGGCCCTTCAGAGAAGAGATTCCATGACACTTTAAAAGGCAGATATTGCAGAACACTCATCTATTCATTCCCATTATTTATCTCACATCTATCTATGTACAATAGCCCAAGATCCCAGTTAACTTCCAGTGTGTATACGCCTGCTCACTGATCAGCAAGATGGATGCTGGACTCAGAAGTGACACAGCTAAATGCGGGGTTAACACTTCTGGGCAGCTCTGTAGTTCTGGGCTTGATGGGGGGTTGTAGGCTGTGCACTGGGGGATGGTGCTGGGGGCCCCTGAGGCTGCAGGCCCGGTGGGCACTGGGTCCCCCGTCCAATGCTTACTGCACCTAAATGTGGGGTGAAATTAGATTGAAGGAAACAATGCAGAGGTGGAAGAGTTACACTGAGCTTTACTCCATTTTAAAAATGTGGGTAACAAACGTAATTAAAATGTAATTTTTGTTGTTTTAACAACATATTCACAAAAGTGTCTGCAACCTGTTCTTTCTTTCCCCAGAAAATTAAAAGTGGAGGTGGAGTCCACCATACTGCACAAGGGTCGGACTGGGCCGGCGGGACACCGGGAAAAAACCCAAGGTGGGGGGAAGTGTGGGTTTCAGCTGGGATGCGGGGAGAACATTTGGGGAAAAATTTTCATTAAAGTGTTGTTTTTGTCATTTTTACAACATATTCTCAAAAGTGTCTGCAAACTTTCTTTCACCAAAAAATGAAACGTGGAGGCTGGGTCAATAATTTAGCAGATTTTTGTTTGTGAATATGGAGATTGTATTTACACCAGTTTTAATGCCACTTTTACACTTGTGTGAATTCCCTCCAATTAGTACAAAACAGCATTATACTAAAGCCTATGACACCACCTTGGTTTCTTGAGCACAGGTACTACAGGGTAGGCTGGAGGGCAATCAATCGTATACGTAGAGGTTTTCTACCTACGGAGAAACGCCATTATTTTTACTTGGTATCACATGCTAGTGGACTTGTTTACCTGAAAAATCAGGGTTTTATTCCTGGAAATGTTTAATATGAATGCAAAAACAAGTCAAGTTGTTGTTTTTTTCACTCGAACACTGGGAAATTTCCATAATGCACAGCTGTTGGTTTAAAAAAAAAAAAAAAAAGAGAATGAATAGCTTTGTTATTTATAAATGCCCTTGAGTATGTCCTCATCATTTCATGCCTATAGTACATTTGTCAGGCAGAGAGCATTAATGCAGAGACTCTGGTGTACAACTCTATTCGTGTATTGATTATACAGTATTTCTTTTTTTTTGTGGACAGCATCCTGCCATCAGTATTTAGACTTGAATCCCCTATTTCCTGTTTGTGCTACCATTTTGCAGTGATCTCATAATGGCTTAAATATTTTTTTTTTAGTGACAAAAGTTATATTGAGTCTGGTAAAATACTGGCCAAGTGTCAACCACTGGAACAAAATATGTACAAATGTGTCAAATTAACAAAATCACCAAAAAATCTTTTAAATTGTAACAATCATAAAGAGCTGTGCCATAAAGCCAGCACTATACTGGCTATTTCTAGAAATGCTCGAGAGGGTAAAAGCTGTTTGATTTAAAGGCAAACTAAACCCTAAAAATGAATATGGCTAAAAATGCCATATTTTATATAATGAACTTATCGCACCAGTTAAAAGTCTCAGCTTCTCAATAGCCCTGGGCTATTGTCGCCCACGATAGCACAGATTTAAAAAAGGGGCAACAAATCTCCCCATGTGCCAATACCCTCAGGGGCACTACGCCAATGAGGCAAGTTTAGAAAATTGCCTCAGACGGCAGCACCCTCCCTAGTTCAAAATGCTGCTCCTGTATCGTTAAGAGCCAAATTTCCACTCCACCAATGCTGTAGACCCCCTCCATCGCATGGGGGTGGCAGCAACAGCAGCAAGCTGCCTCAGGCAACAGAGTGGCCAGGATCGCCCCATAATACCCTAAACCTGTTTCTAAACCACAGGTGCAGTGTGGGACTAGCCCACCAGGAAAAATCCCGGTGGGCCCAGGTGTCAGTGATCCCTCATGCTGCTAAACATTTGGCCTATTTCATGGCCATTCCCTATTTCTATGAGAAAAAGAGGCTAAATAGATGGAATAATGGATTATAGTATGTAAAGAAAATATACTAGGAGAATAGGGGTTGAGTGAGGAGATGAAGAATATTAGTACTGAGAGTAGGCCCCTGGTCTAAGGTTTTTGGGTGGGCCCCTGGTGTCCCAGTCCGACACTGCACAGGTGGAATTGTCTATGTTTAACTGCCTACAATTAATGGCAACAAATATTTTTAGACCTACGGCTCACAGGGCATAATCTCTGATGGCTGAAAAACACCAATCATGTGCCCAATCTTTGCAGTTTGCCCAGTCATTCCTTTGATGGAATCTTCCTGTGATAGGCAGATTTAGGCAGTAAAATGCATAATTAAGCATTTTCGTACCAAAATCCCATTGTCACTGCCTATGATAGGCAGATTCATTTGAACTTAATGACTGACCCATAATCAGGCACTTTTATACGGTAAACGCTGGCAGAGAGTATACCCATGTCAGACCTCAAGAAAAAAATATTGCAAGAAAACAGAGCAAGAGAGTTTTAAAGCAAGTTCTCATTTTTTTCAACAGCTTAGCTGGTTTGTGCACATGGAAAACACAATACATAATTATAAACAAAATGTGTGTTTTCTAGATAATAGATATCATATGCAGCCCTGCACATTTGCTTGTGTTGGAGTTTAATGTAATGGAGATACCAGGCAAATGACATGTAATTGGAAAGCACAAAGAACACAGGTTTAGGAGACAGCGTTAGACCAGGTGTCAATTCCCAGCAAGTAGAGATTACCCAAACTCCCCGTAATAGCACTAACAACAGTGTAAGGCACTATGCATGGGCTGTGTTCTAATGACCTGCATTTAAAGGGTGAGAATCATCAACAGAATTACTGCTTTGAATTTTGACCTCTCAGTGACTTTATTCACTCTGCGTACTTTATTTGCCATAGTGTGTATTTGACCATCACCAGGATGTATTTTATATAGTGAATAAAATAGTGATGTGTCGGCCGATCTGATACCCGCGGGACTCGCAGCTTTCCAAATGCTGGCGACTTTCCAAATGCCAGCTTCCGGCTTCTGGGTTGAGTTTTCATAGACGCACGCCTCTTGCCCAGCCCCTTTTGTGATGTCATCGCCGGGGCAGGTCAATAAAAGAGACATAACTAGAATAAAGTACCACCTATTGTAAAATATAAGGATATTATAAGTTACTGAGGATTTCCATGACCATGTAAAAGCATGGGGCTGAAGGCTGAGTGTTTTTATACAGGTCGTGGAACTCCAAGGTTACTTCTAATATTCTCATATTTTGCAACAGGGGGCACTTTATTTACAAGTAGTGATGGGCGAATTTGCACCGTTTCGCCGAAAAATTTGTGAATTTCCTGCGAAATTCGCAAAGCGGCGAAAAATTTGCGAAACAGCGCCGGTGTCTCATTTTTGAAGCTGGCGTCCGTTTTTGACCCCGGCTTCCGTTTTTTTCTACGCTGGCGAATCTTTTTTTTTGAGAAATCGGCAACGTTGGAGCTTTTTCTCTTCTATGAAGAACAGTTGTTGGATAGTGGAAATAACAAGGTAGGCCATAGTGTGTGTGTGTGTTTGTATATATATATATATATATATATATATATATATATATATATATATATATATATATATATATATATATATATATATATATATATATATATATATATATATTGCATGCTATTGACCACAATGTCATTTCACCTATCCATTGCATCCCATGACTTTTGCAGAAATGAAGTTCACTCATCAATAGTTATAATAAATAATACAGGGGAGGGGTGGGCTTTTTGATGGTATACTCCAGGCAGAAATGGGTTGGCCCCATGGATCTTCTGGTTCTTTACTCTTTTTACCCCGTGGCATAATCTATGTGTAACTCCAGGGACTGGATTTTGTTTACTAGTCCTTGTCTGTGCTAAATTTAAATAATTTCAGGTCTCTTATATTCACTGTGGCTATGAAAACTTACCTGCCTCCTGTAATCAGTATTACAAGAAACTGTAAGATATGATGCAAGAAACAGTATCATAATAACATGAAAAATTATTCTTCTTGAACAGAAAAATGGACACTGCAGTACGTCTCTAGCCTTGTATATCACGTCAGCTCTTAAAATGTCTTAAATCCATCCACTTCCTTTGCCTGTCTCATTTTAATGAGTGGTCCCCGGCTAACAGCAATACCTTCTACCTTGTGCACTTAAAATCCATTGAACATATCAGGAGCTGACAAATGACAGATGGAGTTTTTACCCTGGAGGTGGCTGCGTGCCTGTTATTGAATATGATACATACTGGAGCAGCATAGGGAAAAGCCATCTCATTAGATGATGGATTGTACAGTGCATCCTTATTCAGGTAGATAAAAAACTCATAAATCTCTTGGAGCAACATTACTATTATGCTCAATAAATGAATTGTAACCGGTACGATGAGTAGGCTGAAAGTAATATGAATCATTATATGTCCCTCTTACAATGTCACTGACTTTAAAGCAAGTTTGAAGACCATTTTTTACCTCCTTGTGACCTTGAATATTCGCCTTTTTGAGCATCAAGCATTTAAGCTCTGTGCATAAATATGATATATTTATTCAATCATCACCATTTCCAAGGCTGCAATGCTAATCGGTGTCTTTTGTGAAAATGCTTAATAGTTTGTTTTTTTTTAATATCGTTTAAAGCTCCATGTCCCTCCCCTATAGGCTGCCATGACAGTGTTTTAGTCTTGATTATTGATATTATCTACTGTGCACCAAATGCCATGCCCTTGTATAATTTACAAGGTTGCCTTGTTTACATCACTACTTCCATAAAATGTGACCCTCGAAGCCCCCCGAGTATGGGGTCTGAGAAATATTTCCATTGATTAAAAGTTTAGCAGTGTTGGTGTTGACCATCAAAGCCTGAAGGTTGGGGAGGGGAGTAAAGCCCTGGGAGCTGTTTTTTTAATTCTGCATTTACACTCCTGTGTATCTCAGAAGCATCAGGCATTGCTGCTGCCCATTATACCTGACTGAAGCTTTGGATTTCCCTTGAAATACTATGGAACAAATGGGTGCTGACATTTATTATGTCACACAGTTATTGAGCATCACCAAAGCTGTCAACACACACAGCATCCAGTTGTCTAATTCAGGCAGTTTCAACTAAAGTAGCAAACTGTCTTTTTGCTGAACCCAGATGGGACTATATCAAAGTTGACTAATCAAAAGAAAATCAAAATGGCAGATGACACCCACTGTCAGATATAAAAGATCTTTAGCTAGACTCGAGTAAGAATGGGTTCAACATCTCCAAATTCCAACTGCCAAGTCTACTGGCTGAACAATCCATCTGGTACCCTTTGGCAATCTCTCTGTGTGGCCAAATCACGTGACTTGACAGTATGACCTGTGGCAGGCTGAATGACCGGATCACCCATGTGCGATGAGATTATTAGGTGCACTCTTGCAAATGATTACTGCTCAGTGAACCCATGCTGAGCACAGGGCATTACATGCTTAAAATGTGCAAATCTGAAACATCTGCAATAGAAAGAAAAGGGATGTAACCAATCACTTACGTCTGAACTTTTCATACAAAATTATAAATATTGTATTTTAATGATATTGTCCCAGAGTTGAGTGGCACTACACCAGTGTGTAGCTGTACCAGTCAGTTGAACTGAAGAAGCTGCTCGGATGAGTAGTGAAACGTCTTCATTGATTACTCAGCAAGTCCAGTTGTTTTTAGATTGACTTATACTAGATGTACATCTGACAATATTTTTTAAATCTCTTCATGTCCAATTGTAAATGCAAAAACTGTAAGAAAGACCAAGGCGTGCTCAGAAAACAGGACAACATCCCAAAAACTAAGACTGCATATTCCAGAGTTGGCAAGATAGTCCTTGTTTCTATATTCTTGGATAGGGATCAGAATTCCGGCATATTGAGAGGAACAAATACTCTCCATGAGCAAACTTTTTTGTCCAGTATGGTTTTACAATGAATATTGCAGTTTCTTCAGTGGTGGAAACTTTCATGATCTCTGCTAGAACTGTGCCATGCATTTTTTTGTGGTTGAAAAAAAATGTAGTCTTTTGCGCCAAATAAAAAAAAAAATCAGAAAAACTACCAACATCATTATTATGTGATCCTTGCCTTTTGCATCAGAGAGCTTCCCAGACATCTCTCTATGTAAGGAACTTTCCTGGCAACATGTTGGGAAGAAATTGGCGACATGGGAGCAGTTGTAGCCTAGAACAGTTGTAGCTTAGTGGAAATGTATTGGTTGCTTCCATCATGGGGGCAAGGTTTTGAGTTTTAATTTATTTGAATTATATTCTAGGTGACAGAGAAAACCCTTGCATGTGGAACATACCAAAATGTTCTCAAGAACTAGAGCCCAAGTGATTTACCTTTACCCTATATTCAAGCACAACATTTAAATTCCCAGTGGCTAGAATCTGCATATATTCAGATCAATACACAACTGTGCCTTTGAACTAAACAGAAGGTCAAGGAGGGGACTGACAGGAAGTTCAGGGCAGGAACTGACCTATTTGACCTGTGGGTTTAACAAACCTCTTCAAATAAAACAACACAATCTTAAGGGCAGGCCACCCTGGACACTAGCACTTTCAAGCAATTCAAAGAGTTGGAGGAAGTGTCGCTTGCTCTAGGGGGTAAGAAGAAGGGGGCCATTAACTCAACTGACAACTTAAAATGTTCTCTCTTCTTTAGAAGGACTTCATGTAAAGGGAAAAAAATCTAAGCAGGATGCTTCCATCATAAAACAGCTTGACAAGAGTGTGTCATTCCTCTGGAGAGGATGGGAATTATGTGGAATGTGTTTAGATCTCCTTGACTAATGCCTTGATGCCATAGGGAGCAAAGGAGGAAATAGTTGTGTTCTCTAATTCTCCCCAGACTGCTGAACTCATGATAACAGATACAGAAAAAGGATGAGGCCTGACCATATATAATTAAGTTGACAGATTGCAGCTGAATGTAAGCTGTGGGATGGTCTCAGATATTTCCTGGTTCTACAGAAAACCTAACACTCATAGACATACTGTAACTTACTGTTACATGAAAAAGCGGTTTTTGAATGACCCAGGCCAATGAGGTTTGGCATCTAATGCAAATTTGGCTGTCTGCAACCAGCAGCCCCCCCCCACCCCCATCACTACACCCACCATTATACCACACCATTCCCCTGTCTGGAAGAGTTCATGGTGGGCACAGACCAAGTGATACAAGAAGGGTGAGATGGGAGACACAGAGCTAATGATGAGCTGCTGTGCACACCACACTAGGCATATTCTCTGGAATTGAGCCCCCTTTTCATTCCACCCTACCTTTGAGATACTTCCTTATCCTTAGTAGGCTGTTGTTAGTGAGTAATCTATATTATACATGACCTGAGGTACACTGGTCCCAGAAAATTAGGCACATTCATTTTTTTTATGTAGGAAATATATCATTTCATTGTTTTCAGTGCTTCTTAACTGACCACATTCCACTGGAAAGGTTTTCTGGATGCTCACATGGAGCCCATAAATTACCATTAGACCTCCTAGAAATCAACCTATGTGACTTTTCAAGAGTTGTCTTTACAAGTCATTTCTGGCCATACATAAATCATGTAGTTCTACACCCAGAGAACACAAGAAAATGCATTAATAAGATAAGATATAATGCCTACTTGAGACAGGGTGGAAACTAGAATTCTAGTAAGGTTATCATTAGGACAAAAAGAAAGACTTACACTCGCACACCCTGGCCGTCCAGACTTCAGCGATTCCCAGGTGCTCGATGCCAGAGGGAATGGGCAACCTCAGAAACAACGTAGAAATAGGACACACCGGCACAACATGGGTAATTCCAGCAGGTAAAACCTTGCTCGTTTATTGCGGATGCAACGTTTCGGGGCGTGACCCCTTTCTCAAGCGTATCATTAGGACAACACACAGACAAGTATGTGGCACCAGTGCTCATTTAGATTTTGTGGTGGCAGGAGTCTAGGTTCAATTAGGGCCTCTATGTATAGAACGTGCGTGTGTGTTCTTCTCATTTTTTGTGTTACTTCCAGCACTCTAGTTTCCAACCTAGAAGCCAACCCTCTAGATTTAAGGAACTGACCTGTGGAATGCCCTGCTGGGGGATGTTGTGATATCAGATTCCATTAATGCCCTTAAGAGTGGCTAGGATGACTTCTCGCACAAATATAAATCAAAGGCTAAAGTTATCTTAAGACAATTAGTATATATATATATATATATACACACACATTTTACTGTGCTCCAACGTTTCGGTCCTTATTAGGACCTTATTCAATTTTGGAGCATGGTAAAATGTGTATTTAAATAAAAGGCACTGAGTTCACAAAGGGAAGTGCTGGCCCAGGGATGATTCATTCCACATTACAATTATACGATTGAAGATTGGCTCTGCACCCCAGAGATTGAGGGTGGATACTTAAAGATTGTTGCTGTATATATATATATATATATATATATATATATATATATATATATATATATATATATATATATATATAGATTTGCATGGTTTAATAAAACTTTTTATTCAGTATTTAAGACCTGAGAGTGCGGATCCTTTTCTTGCTTGGTGTATGTATATATATATATATATATATATATATATATATATATATATATATATATATATATATATATATAACCATTTATTCATGTAACCAGCACTCCCATGTAAAACTTTCTCAAGGATCCTAACAAGGACCGAAACATTGGACATTGCTACAACACAATAAATTACACGGGAGTGCTGGTTACTTGAATATATGGTTATATATATCTTAACCGTGCACCCCGGCTATACATGCTGAAAAAACGGTTGCCTTGGAGTGCGCATACTGGACTGTGTATATATATATATATTTTGGTATAGGTCTGTATAAGTATGTGCACTGGGGCTTGTTTGGAGAGGTTGACAATTATCGACTTTTTTCAACCCAAATTAACCAAGTAACTATGTAGCCCACAGGTCAAAAAGTTAACTTATACATTATACATTTTTGGAAATTAACCCTGTTGAGTGTTCATATTTTTGAGATTTAAACAGGGAAATTATATTGTGAGCTACGCTGCAGCACAGACTTATGTGAATCATTAAAAACTCCCTATTAAAGCACCGAGTAATATGTTGGCATTATATAAAAAATCATAATAGGCTGGCATTATAACAGAGGCAATGGCCTTGATGTAATACGTTACTGTGCAGGAACAATACTCCATGCACATGTTATCAACATACCGTAGATGAAATAAAAAGTACCATAGAGGAAATAGGCAATTTCCTTGTCCCCACAAACTGTACATCACTGATTTCATTTGATACGCAGGTCAATGATGTCATGTTAAAAAGTTTCCATGGTTCTGACAGCCTTTGGCAGCCTTTGTACAGCCATTGGATTTTTCCTAGCTATATTTGATGGCCATTTTTGGTGCTGTGTTTACTTTGTCCCCACGCCTTCCCTCAGGAAATGCACAAACCTACTATACACAAACAGAGCACATACACAGTGTACAAATATAGATGCAACCCCAAACCCTTTCACACTCCCACTTCTAAACCGCAGGATATGAATCCTCTATCATTCACATCCTTTTGTCTACACATTTCCTCCCATATTTCCTTCTGTAGGACAGCATAATTATGGTGGGAGTTCGGAATTGTTAGCGTGTGATGTCACTCTCCCACCGTGAATGCAGATGAATCCTGTTACGTGTGGTGATGAGTTCACCCCGTGCCTGTGCCTCTATAAGTGGATAAAAGGAAGGAATGTTTACAGGTGCACTGCCCTTGTGTTCCTAGAGTTGTGAGACCTATTACTTCATCCAACAGCACCATATTGTGTTACAAGCATTACATGTTTCCCCAGTGCTAAAGATCCCATTCTAAATACAGGAAGCAGAAAGGCAAACAAACAGAACCCTATCCCTGACCTGAAAGAGAAAGTATACGAAAAAATAAATTAGGCAGCACTCTAACATCTTTGTGCTGATTTGGCAGGAAGTTTTACAAGCTTTATGATTGCCTTCCATTTCTAGCCATGCGGGAGACCTCTGCGTAAAAAACACATGGGGCGCTGCAGGTTAAAAAAGAACAACGACCTGTGGTTAGTGCTAAAGTTTCACGTTTGTGCAAATGATTAAATTACAGGCCCTTGGGTAAATTAGTCCCTTGGTCTCCATGAACTTTCATATAACATTCATGCTTCCCCATATTTCCCCACAATGGCATTCTGGGAAATGTTCTTCACCGTCTGCAGAGCCAAAGGTTTAAGGTTTAAGGAAGCATTTTAGGTGTGATGTTTCCTTCCATATTTATACACAGTTTATACAGGGGTGTAATTACAGAGGAATCAGAAACTGCAGCTGCAGGGGGCCCAGAAGCTATAGGGGACCCGTGAGGCTCTAATTCATATAAAGCACAATTTCAATAAATATTGGTAAAACATGACAACCTCTGGATATGTTGGGGGCCCTAAAATTAATGTATATATATCTTGTTTGTAGAATATCGACACTCACGGGACTGGTTTTGGGCAAGTAAAATAAATAATTTATTTGAACTCAACGTTTCAATCCTTAACTGGGATCTTCGTCAGGAGAATACAAAACAAGTAACCAGACAGCCCAAAATCCCACAGAATTTAAACCCACAAACGTTAAATGGCGCCATTTAACGTTCGTGCAGAATCAAATACAGTGTTTCAATCAGTGAGAGTAGTAGCAGATATAGAGAAAAAGACAAAGTTATTCTGTAGCCCGGTGAGGGGTTCAGATACAGACAATAAAAATTACAGTGCCATATAAAAACTACTCCTTTTGGTCTGTTACCCAACATACTTTCTGGAATGCATCCGGGGCCCCCTGTCCAACAGTACAGCGGTGGGTGTGCGCAATGGCGCATCTGAGCTCCGTACATCGTCTAATCCCTGCCACAGGGGTATATACATGCAATTTGCAGGTGGGGTCAGGACCGGTAGTTGATGGCATGTCCGGTAAAACAAAGGAAAACAAAGAGAAGTTAAAAAGGTTAAGAAGAGGAAGGACAAGAGGAGGAAAAGGTTCAGAGTTTACAGTGCCAATAGTCCAGGTTGCAACGATATTGCCATACTGCCATACACTTATCAAGATCTAGAATTAGAACACAATGTTGCCATACTGCTCCACTATGCCGTGTAAAATGTTCATAGATAGATTATTAACCATCCATGTCCATGAGAGGCCCCGAACGGATCAGGTGGTAAAATGAAACGGTTAGGGACACGCAACTCAAATAATGCAGCCCAGGGGTAAAGTCTCATTTAGTCCCCGGGGAGTGACAGTGTCCAATCTGTATATCCACTTGGATTCGTGTCTCAGCAGGGCCAGATACCTATTACCCCCAACGGGAAGTGGAGATTGATGGTCTATCGCCATGCAGTGGAAGAAAATGCCTAGCCACGGGTTGCTGAACTGTGGCTTGCAGTCCTCTTTTGTAACAAAGTGGTAGCCTTGCCAACGTAATACAAACCACACGGACATGTGATTATATATACCACAAAAGATGTGGTGTTGGTGTGTACCAGTGTGTGGGTGAGGAAAGTCTTTTCCGGTCAGCAATAATCTACACGTAGTATAGTCAGAACAGCGATAGCCTAATTTCTATTGTCCATTCAGCCAGTTTTGGTTATCATGATTCCTGTTAATAAAGTCTGTTGTTACCAAAATGTCTTTTAGATTGTTTTTCCTCCCATGCCCAAACATAAGGTATGAGGCCTGGTGTAAAGAAAGAGTATTGTCCATGGCAATCATCGCCCAATTTTTGTATACACTTTTCTTGAGATGTCTAGACACATGCGAGTATCTGGTGGTAAAAATCATTTGGTTAGGAGCATGATCATTTTTAGTGAGTATCTCAGACCGTGTCTGTGCCAAAGCCCTTTGTAGCTGACACTGCAGGGTATCCTCCTTGTACCCCTATCTCGAAATCTATCAAGGGTCTCTACTAGTTGTGCCTATGCCTTCTCTGTGTCACTGTTATTGCGTATGGTACGCAGGAACTGAGAATAGGGGATAGCCCTGATAGTGGATGGGGGATTGTCGCTAGCGGCATGTAAAATTGTATTGCAATCTGTGGGCTTCCTAAATAGGCTTGTGCCCAAACCGTCCTTAGTCTTAAAAATCTGTAAGTCAAGGAACTCAATACATTGGTCATGATAATTAAGGGTCAGTCTTATAGGGGTGTCCAGGGTTTTGAGCCCATCAAAGAACTCAATAAGTGTCAAGGGGTCCCCTCTCCAAATAATCAGCAAATCGTCAATATAGTGAAGATTAGATATTATGTCATCCCCCTCACTCCCAATAATATTTTCTTGTTCATACTGTAGCATAAAAAGATTGGCATAGGAGGGTGCCAGGGCACTGCCCATCGCGGTGCCCGATACCTGTCGGTAAAAAGTATTTTCAAACCTGAAATAGTTCTTGGTCTAATAGTTCAATAAAGAACTCTGTCGGTAACGATTTATCTATGTGTGTCTCTAGGGCTTTTATATAGGCTTGTATACCCTGATCATGAGGTATAACAGTATACAGACTCTTGACATCCATGGTGGCCAAAAGGTATTGTTCAGGTAAGTTATTGAGGGTCTGGATAACATGTGTGGCATCCCTTGTGAAAGATGGCATTAGCGTGACTAGGGGTTGGAGAAAAAAATCAACAAACGCTGCTACAGGTTGAAACAGTGAGCCCACTGCAGAAATAATCAGTCTGCCTAGGGGTGCTGATTAGGATTTATGGATCTTGGGGAGAGGGTATATGATAGGAACCCTTGGAAAATCAGATATCAGAAACTGAAAAGTGTCTTCATCTAGCCAACCTGCAGATAGAGCAGTTTGTAGTCTGTGGTCTAGTTCCCTTTTAAAGGCCACAGTAGGGGCATCTGGTGAGGGTCTGTAAGTGGAAGAATCAGACAATTGATCTAGCAATTCCTGCTTATAGTAGTCATAGCTCAGAGGGACAATACCACCCCCCTTATCCACAGGGTGGATGACCAAATCATCATCTTTTATGTGATCCAAACCTTGCTTCTCAACAGGTATGCACTGACAAATCCCAGCACTTTTATTTACAGGATTTGAATTTGACTGAACCCTTCAAGACTCTACCCAAATGAACACTAAAATGTTTTGTTTTTACTGATACACTTTTACAATTTTCTATCTGATTTATGTAAATTTGTGTTTGAATTCAAACTGTTTTTGTGGGATTCAGGTCAAATTCAAAAATAATGAATTCAGTGCATCTCTGCTAGGGATGAGACATACTGATGATCCATTTCACTTTGCGCAAGCACATGGGGCCATTTTTTTCTTGTATGAAAAAAATACAAGAATACAAGAATAAATTCATGGCAAAATTTCAGCACAGATGAAGATTTTTGCAATGCTGAAAACATGCCATGAATCTGTATCAGGCAAAATATGTGCTCATTCCTGATCCCTACTACTCATCTCATGATACTTTCCTACAGGGCCGGGCCAAGTTAGCCGGGTGCCCTAGGCAACAGGGCCGGCCACCATGCTTCCCCTACCCCCCCTTCTGCACGTGCATGCGCCGTAACAGAAGGGTGAGAGGCAGAGGGCAGAGTGATAGAGCGGAGGAGAGGAAAAGTGGCAGAGGGGAGAGTCTCGACAACCCCTAAGCTTAGCTTCTCAAAAGCTGCCCAGAAGACACTGAGCATGTGCGTGTCGTAGACACCCCTTACAAAATCCATGATGGAAAACTACTGTAACAACTTTGAAAGCCTGGATCATTACTGCTATAGTGATGGTGAACCACCAGGCCCGGACTGGCAATGTATCTGTTCGGGCAAATGCCCGAGGGGCCGCTCTTTATTTTATTCAAGTGGGCCGCTCCTGATCGAGAAACATAATTAGAAACTGCTCTTCACAAGCCACGCGAACAAGCATGGCCCTGACCACTTATTCACCTCAACCCAGGGGTGCCTAGATGTAGAACACACATCATACGTCACGGTGTGTTGGAGGAAGCAGGCGCGAGGGTCCCTGGGAGCACGCACGCCAAACACTGTAACAGACGCGCATAGTGTGTAGGAGACACACGCTGCTCAGCGATAACTAGCTTCATTTCTTCCTGCTTTATCTATTACTCTGCGAGCATTAAGGGAGTGACTACATTCAAGCTGACTTTGTTCTGGGCTTTCTGCAGTCCTTGGAAGATTTATGGCTGGCCTGGATGCTGCCCTTATTGCTGAAGTTAGTTTCTCTGGCTTCACAGAGACCCTATACTGTTTTCCGTCCTTGAATATAAATCACGCCTGAGCAAATATAAGTACCCACACACTATCCAACCCAAACAGGCAGGAATGCAAGGAGGGAGAACAGTAGGATAAGGGATTTTTTACATAATTTTTTTGTGTTACTGGTCCTTTAAACTTGTAAACTTGAAACCACACAAGTCTGGGAGAAAGGTATATATTATTCTATGAACTATTTAGAGTCATTTTAGAGAGAGCATTTTTTTTTACTTATTCTTTAAAGGAGAACCAGACCCTTTTTATTAAAATCCCCTACCCTACATAAACCCCCTCCCTGCCTCCCCTCCAGCCTAGATGTTACCCCTGGTAAATGCCCCTAACTCTTAATTACCCCTCGGTGCAGATTCAGGGCATTGGAGTTCATGGACGCCATCTTCTTCTCTTCGGTAATCTTCGAGTCTTCTTCCGGCACTTCTGCAATTTCCATCACTTTCGCCGCATTGCTCTAACTAAGCAATTTACCAGTATGCCACTCTCTTCCTGAAGATTACTCAAGAGAAGAAAATGGTGCCCGTGAATGATGCCCGTGAATGATGCCCTCTGATGCCCTGAATCTTCACCGAAGGGTAAGTAAAGAGTTAGGAGCATTTACCAGGGGTAACACATAGGGGCAGATTTATCAAGGGTCAAATTTTGAAGTTGAAAATATTTCGAAATACTTCAAATATCGAATTCGAAGTTTTTTCAGCAAATCTGGCAATCGATCGATCAAATTAAAATCGTTCGATTCGAAGGATTTCAGCGATCGAACGAACGATTTTAATGCGATGTGTAAAGCTTTGGAAAAAGTTTGTAGAACGTCCCCATAGGCTAACATAGCAAATTTTATTTTATTTTAAAAAAAATAAAAAAAAAATTGGCGAAGTATTGAAGTCGAAGTTTTTTTAAAGAGACAGTACTTCGATTATCGAATATTCTAAGTATTCTACTTTGAATCGAATTCAAAGTAAATTCTAAGTCGTAGTATCCTATTCGATGGTCGAAGTATCCAAAAAATTACTTTGAATTTCAAATTTTTTTACTTCAAAAATTCCCTCGAATGCACTTCGACCCTTGATAAATCTGCCCCTTAGGCTAGGGGGGGAGCAGGGAGGGGGGGTCTATGGGGGATAGGGCTTTTTTAACTGCCTTTCTCCTTTAAGTGAGAAAGGCAGTTCTTTATGCACATAATTGTTTGCAGTTTTACCCCAATATATGAGTGGATATGCACAAGAACAGTGCGTGTTTACATGTGGGCTGCTTTGAATTTTTTGCCCGGGCTGCTTTTTACCCCCAGTCCGGCACTGTGAACCACTAAGCTGGCTCAATAAGTTCAGTATATAAAATCTAGCCATTTGCAGCCATATTAATTTTTAGGGTTTAGTTTTCCTTTAAGTTAGAAATATGCACAGCAGATAATTGCCTGGCAGGGCCACATACCATACAGGACATGGATTTCAATGGAAAGCAGTCTGTTGTGAATAGTAGTATATATAGTATCCTATATAATAAAGTTGGTGTCTCTGCGTCCAGTCCCTGTGTCCGTGGGATTGCGCTACTGCGCATGTGCACCACGGACCGTTGCGCCCGTTAATTTAACGGGCTTAATGTCTAGTAGTATATAATACACTATTATGTCTGTGTAAAGTTGATTGTTTTGGTAGGATAAAAACAGAAATAAAAAAAATATATAATTATATAATTCCCCCTTTTCTTTGTTTCATTCCTTTCTCTTTAAGAACAGCATTATGCTTGCAGGCATATGTATGGCAGGAGGCAGAAACTTTCAACAAAAGGTAAATGTTGTAAAAACAAACACTACACCAGGGTATGAAATAATCATCGATTTAATTGTCATTTTCTTTTCTTTTTTTTTTAACCTACAAGTGATTTACTTGTCAAGAGCTCAGATTCCAGGAAGGAGAAAAAAAATCACTTCCTTTCTCTTGGGGAAACAAAAATCAAGCATGTATGGAGATACAAAGGCAAAGATCCTTAAGTACCGGATCATAAATAAAAGCTGCCTGTTGTCTTGATTTAAAGCAAATTAGGCCGTGACCAGAGCTCCAAGGAACTCTGGTTAAACACTCTGTGGTTCGATGAGACCCGATGCCCCTTTAGAAGTTGTCTGTGCTCTCGACTGCCCTTCCTTCGAGTTTTTCTTCGGAAGCAGCTCTCCCACCGCAAAGTTTTAGATTACACTCTTGTCCCCCCTCCCTTCTCTGGGGCTTTTAGGAGGCTCATGTATTGGGTTATCCTAGAAAAAAAACTGCCTCTTCCAAAACCACTGAAATCTCATTATTCTGTTGTACACTTGAGATGCAGTCATTATGTGGGAGCATCTGGAGAGCGTTAGAAAAAAAAGAGCAATGTCTGAGGTCCACAGAGGCCCTACTGCAGCTGTCTTCTCCCCACTTCCTGTGTCCAGGATGTCTAAGGTGCAAGATTAGCAGTTTGGAGAGAAAAATAAAGTCATGCAAATCGTCATGGCCATGTGGGGTTTCAGACAGTCAGACAGAACATATCACATGCTGAGCCGTAATACCCTATAAACCCTTCCCCACTCTTGTTAATGATATTTAAATAGAAGTACAATGGTCAGGCTTTTTGTGCCGCAGAGAAATGGCACCAATATTTTATTAAGCGGCACCAAGTCACACTCGACGTAATTGCTTTTCACTTAGCCAGGTCTTGTGAAACATTGATTAAGGTGGTAGTTCCATACCCTTTATCTATAAACATGATGCTAAATAATGCTTTGAGATAATGGTTTCCTCCTTTAGCAGAATTTCCAGAAAAACAAAGCATTTTAAAAAAAATCCATTGTTTCGTCTGGGACAAAATAATGAAAATGTCTGTACTTATTGTTTTAAAAAGGCATGGCTGTCTGTTGTGTGTCCCCCTTACTTGTCTGCCTTTTGAAATCTGAAAAGTTTCACATTGTATATTTTGTACCACTGCACAGTAAGGCCCATATACTTTATATAAATTGAACAAGTAATGTTACCCCTAGCAGTTAGTAATTCATTTTGATCAAAGATCTGATTGATTGCTTTGAGAGAGGGCACTAATGCAATTTAGCACCTATCTCAAGTATTTTTTAGTGAAAACAAAACTCGACCTTTAATAAATAGACCCCGAAGTCTACTTAAAAAATCACTTACACCTTAATTAAACCCAAAAGGATTGTTTTGCATCCAACAAGGATTTGTTGTATCATAGTTGGGATCAAGTACAAGGTATTGTTTTATTATTACAGAGAAAAAGGGAATCATTTTTAAGAATTTGAATTATTTGAATAAAATGGAGTCTATGGGAGACAGCCTTCTGGATAACAGGTTTTCAGATACCAGGTACCATGCTTTTAAACACAATTCAACATTCTGCACAGAATTCAAGCATAATAGGATGCACCTAAACAATAGTCTACACCATAACCTCAGTGATTTTATGCCTATTTTTAAATAAACATTTTAACATTTTTTAATTAGCCCTCATAATATTCAGGAAGAAAATGTATACTGTATTCTGTCATGATTTTTATGGTGTAGCTTTTATTTCTAGATTACACTGTTTACACTGCAAATAAGTCGCTCCACCATGTAAAAATGTATTCCTGAACCAGAAAGTATATATTTTTTAATTTATAATATTGGTGTGTATGCTGCCATCTCAGGTCATTTTGCCTGGTCATGTGCTTTCAGAAAGAGCCAGCACTTTGGGATGGAACTACTTTCTGACAGGCTGTTGTTTCTACTACTCAATGTTACTGAATGTGTCCCAGTGGGACCTGGATTTTACTATTAAGTGCTGTTCTTAGATCTACCAGAGAGCTGTTATATTGTATCAGGGAGCTGTTATCTTGTATCAGGGAGCTGTTATCTTGTATCAAGGAGATGTTTTCTGGTTACCTACCCATTGTGGTGATATCACTCCAACTTGCAGTATAGCAGTAAAGAGTGACTGAAGTTTATCAGAGCACAAGTCACATGACTGGGGCAACTGGGAAACTGACAATATGTCTAAACCCATGTCAGATTTCAAAACTGAATATAAAAAGATCTTTTTGATCTTTTGAGAAACAGATTTCAGTGCAGAATTCTGCTGGAGCAGCACTGTTAATGGATGCATTTTGGAAAAAACACGATCCCTTTAATACATGCCACTTTTGTATCACATAAAATCCAGCTTCCGTGCTGAACTAGGAGTAGCTCCAGTGTTCTCTTAATGTGCTATATGAATAGGCAATGACCTAGTGGACAAACTTCTTGGAATGGCACTATGTATGAGAGGGAAGATCAGGTAAGGCAAGAGAATATACACTTTTTCCAAACACGCAGACAAAATCAGATCAAGAAACAAAATTAACAACTTGCTGACAGCCACCACTGACTGATAGGGATGTAGCGAACGTCGGAAAAAAAGTTCGCGAACATATTCGCGAACTTGCGCAAAAATGCGAGCGGTTCGCGAACGGTTCGCGAACCCCATAGACTTCAATGGGAAGGCGAACTTTAACATCTAGAAAAGACATTTCTGGCCAGAAAAATGATTTTAAAGTTGTTTAAAGGGTGCAACGACCTGGACAGTGGCATGCCAGAGGGGGATCAAGGGCAAAAATGTATCTGAAAAATCTGCCTGTGTGTGCTTGGAAGAGATAGTGTAGGGGGAGAGCTGTTAGTGATTTCAGGGACAGATGATAGTAAGTTTGCTGGCTAGTAATCTGCTTGATACTGCTCTGTATTGGAGGGACAGAAGTCTGCAGGGATTTGAGGGACATTTTAGCTTAGGTAGCTTTGCTGGCTAGTAATCTACTGTTCTCTTTAAACAACTGCCATACGTTGACCTTGTAGACATTGTTTGCCCAGTTTTTTTGGACGCAGCCACTGAAGCACAGTTGCCAGAAAAAATATGCCATATAAATGCTGAAAATAGTCATTTTTCGCCATACGTTGACCTTGTAGACATTGTTTGCCCAGTTTTTTTTGGACGCAGCCACTGAAGCACAGTTGCCAGAAAAAATATGCCATATAAATGCTGAAAATAGTAATTTTTCGCCATACGTTGACCTTGTAGACATTGTTTGCCCAGTTTTTTTGGTTGCAGCCACTGAAGCACAGTTGCCAGAAAAAATATGCCACATAAATGCTGAAAATAGTCATTTTTTGCCATATACGTTGAGTCAACGTATGGCAAAAAATGACTATTTTCAGCATTTATATGGCATATTTTTTCTGGCCTCTGTGCTTCAGTGGCTGTGGCCAAAAAAACTGGGCAAACAATGCCTACAAGGTCAACGTCGTTGACCTTGTAGGCATTGTTTGCCCAGTTTTTTTGGCCACAGCCACTGAAGCACAGAGGCCAGAAAAAATATGCCATATAAATGCTGAAAATAGTCATTTTTTTGGTCGCAGCCACTGAAGCACAGTTGCCAGAAAAATTATGCCATATAAATGCTGAAAATATAAATTTTTTTGGTTGCAGCCACTGAAGCACAGAGGCCAGAAAAATTATGCCATATAAATGCAGAAAATATGCATTTTTTTGGTCGCAGCCACTGAAGCACAGTTGACAGAAAAATTATGCCATATAAATGCTGAAAATATAAATTTTTTTGGTTGCAGCCACTGAAGCACAGAGGCCAGAAAAATTATGCCATATAAATGCAGAAAATATGCATTTTTTTGGTCGCAGCCACTGAAGCACAGTTGCCAGAAAAATTATGCCATATAAATGCTGAAAATAGTAATTTTTTTGGTTGCAGCCACTGAAGCACAGAGGCCAGAAAAATTATGCCATATAAATGCAGAAAATATGCATTTTTTTGGTCGCAGCCACTGAAGCACAGTTGACAGAAAAATTATGCCATATAAATGCTGAAAATATAAATTTTTTTGGTTGCAGCCACTGAAGCACAGAGGCCAGAAAAATTATGTCATATAAATGCAGAAAATAGGCATTTTTTTGGTCGCAGCCACTGAAGCACAGAGGCCAGAAAAAATTAAACCAGTAGGGTTTGCACCCTAGTTTGTAACGGTGGCGGAGGGAGGAGGAGGACGCTAAAGGACAGCTGTGTGTGGAGTCATGAGGCTTGAAGAGAAGGACAGCTGCATAGAAGTCAGAACAAGTCTTCCGGCGTGCAGTAACCCTCCGAGATCCACCCCTCATTCATTTTAATAAAGGTCAGGTAATCGACACTTTTGTGACCTAGGCGAGTTCTCTTCTCAGTTACAATCCCTCCTGCTGCACTGAAGGTCCTTTCTGAGAGCACACTTGAGGCTGGGCAAGACAAGAGGTTCATGGCAAATTGTGACAGCTCTGGCCACAGATCAAGCCTGCGCACCCAGTAGTCCAGGGGTTCATCGCTCCTCAGAGTGTCGATATCTGCAGTTAATGCCAGGTAGTCCGCTACCTGCCGGTCGAGGCGTTCTTTGAGGGTGGATCCAGAAGGGTTGTGGCGCTGCCTTGGACAGAAAAACATTTGCATGTCTGACGTTACAGACTGGCCAAAGGGCTTTGTCCTTGCAGGTGTGCTCGTGGCAGGATTACTGGCACCTCTGCCCCTGGAATGTTGATGAGTTCCTGAAGTGACATCACCCTTAAAAGCATTGTACAACATGTTTTGCAGGCTGGTTTGTAAATGCCGCATCTTTTCGGACTTGTGGTATGTTGGTAACATTTCTGACACTTTATGCTTGTACCGAGGGTCTAGTAGCGTTGCGACCCAGTACAGGTCCTTCTCCTTAAGCCTCTTGATACGGGGGTCCTTCAACAGGCATGACAGCATGAAAGACCCCATTCTCACAAGGTTGGATGCAGAGCTATCCATCTCCGCTTCCTCATTATCAAGGACTGCATCATCCACGGTCTCCTCCCCCCAGCCACGTACAAGACCAGGGGTCCCCAAAAGGTCACCACTAGCCCCCTGGGAAGCCTGCTCCTGTTGGTCCTCCTCCTCCTCCTCCACAAAGCCACCTTCCTCCTCTGACTCCACTTCTGGCACCTCTCCCTGCGTTGCAGCATGTGCCTGGGTTCGTTCTGGTGATTCCGACCAGAAATCGTGCGCTTCCAGCTCCTCGTCACGCTGGTCTACAGCCTCATCTGTCACTCGTCGCACGGCACGCTCCAGGAATAAAGCGAAGGGTATTAGGTCGCTGATCAGGCCCGGACTGGCAATCTGTGGGTTCTGGCAAATGCCAGAGGGGCTGCCATAAGGTGCCATAGAAAGTCAGTATTCAGTGGGCTGGTGGGGGCTGTTTGGGCCTCTGTGTGGGCTGATTGGGCCTCCATGTACCTGAAATGGCAGGGCATATTTTAATTCTCAGTCCGGGCCTGTCGCTGATGGTGCCTTCGGTGCGACTGACCATATTTGTCACCTCTTCAAAAGGTCGCATGAGCCTGCAGGCATCGCGCATAAGCACCCAGTAACGGGGGAAAAAAATCCCCAGCTGTGCAGATCCAGTCCTACCACCCAGTTCAAAAAGGTACTCGTTGACGGCCCTTTGTTGTTGCAGCAGACGTTCCAACATAAGGAGCGTTGAATTCCAGCGAGTCTGGCTGTCAGAAATCAAACGCCTGACTGGCATGTTGTAGCGCTGCTGAATGTCAGCAAGGCGTGCCATGGCTGTGTAGGAACGTCTGAAATGGGCCGACACCTTTCTGGACTGGGTGAGAACGTCCTGGAATCCTGGGTACTTGGAGACAAAACGTTGGACTATTAAATTTAACACATGTGCCATGCAGGGCACATGTGTTAAATTGCCTAGTCTCAACGCTGCCAACAGATTGCTTCCATTGTCACACACCACTTTTCCGATCTGCAGTTGGTGTGGGGTCAGCCACCGATCGGCCTGTGACTGCAGAGATGACAGGAGTACAGATCCGGTATGGTTTTTGCTTTCCAGGCACGTCATCCCCAAGACAGCGTGACAACAGCGTACCTGGCACGTCGAATAGCCTAGGGGGAGCTGGGGGTGCACAGGTGTGGAGGAGGAGAAGGAGGACCCAGCAGCAGAGTAAGAAGAAGAAGAAGACGAGGTAGAGAGCGATGGAGGAGTAGAGGTGGTGGCAGAACCGCGTGCAATCCGTGGCGGTGACACCAACTCCACTGTTGTTGTTGAGCTACCCATTCCCTGCTTCCCAGCCATTACCAAGTTCACCCAGTGGGCAGTGTAGGTGACATACCTGCCCTGACCATGCTTGGAGGACCATGCGTCAGTAGTCATATGGACCTTTGGCCCAACACTAAGTGACAGAGATGCGGTAACTTGGCTCTGCACATGTTGGTACAGGTGTGGTATTCCCTTTTTAGAAAAAAAATTGCGGCTGGGTACCTTCCACTGCGGTGTCCCAATTGCTACAAATTTGCGGAAGGCCTCAGAGTCCACCAGCTGGTATGGTAAAAGCTGGCGGGCTAAGAGTGCAGACAAGCCAGCTGTCAGACGCCGGGCAAGGGGGTGACAGTCAGACATTGGCTTCTTACGCTCAAACATGGCCTTCACAGAAACTTGGCTGGTGGCAGATGACTGGGAATGGGAACAGGTGGTCAAGGTGGAAGGCGGAGTGGAGGGTGGTTCAGACGGGTCAAGGAGAGCAGAGGTAGAGCAGTAAGATGCTGGACCAGAAGGAGTGTGGCTTTTAGTTTGCCTGTTGCCTTTGAGGTGTTGCTCCCAAAGTGCTTTGTGCTTGCCGCTCATGTGCCTTCGCATAGAAGTTGTACCTATGTGGCTGTTGGGCTTACCAAGGCTCAGTTTCTGACTGCACTCATTGCAAATTACAATGCTTTTGTCAGAGGCACACACATTAAAAAAATCCCACACTGCTGACTTTTTGGAAGTGTGCGATCTGGCGGTAACAGTAGAAGTTGGCGGAGTTGGCGGTATTGGCGGCAATGGCGGGTGCGTTGGCCGGCTGAACACAGGTGCCGATACATGTTGTTGCCCTACTGATCCCTGCGGGCTGTCCTCCCTGCTTCTTCTAAGTCTTATTCTCCTACTGCCTCTCTGACTCTCCGT
Source organism: Xenopus laevis (assembly GCF_017654675.1). Classification (NCBI taxonomy): domain Eukaryota; kingdom Metazoa; phylum Chordata; class Amphibia; order Anura; family Pipidae; genus Xenopus; species Xenopus laevis. The sequence continues at coordinate 44,833,625 of NC_054375.1, forward strand.
CTCTCCATCTGAACTACCCTCCTCTTGCTCTCTTCTACTAGGCACCCACAAAACATCAATCTCCTCATCATCATTCTCCTCAGATGCATCAATTTCTTCTGACACATCACAGAAGGAAGCAGCAGCGGGGACCTCCTCCTCATCACTCATTATGTCCATCTCTATCGTGTTCTCTGCCAGAATTAAATCTGGTGTAAGGTCCTCATCTCCTTCATCTTCTTCTGGCAATAATGGTTGCGCATTACTCAGTTCAAGAAACTCATGGGAAAATAACTCCTCTGACCCCAGTGAAGAAGGGGCACCGGTGGTGGAGGAAGTGTTACGTGGGGTGGCCATAGCAGTGGAGGATGAGGAGGATGTTGTGGTAAAGTTAGAAACGGTAGAGGATGGGGTGTGCTGTGTAAGCCAGTCAACTACCTCTTCAGCATTTTGGGAGTTCAGGGTCATTGGCTTTTTAAAACTGGGCAATTTGCTAGGGCCACAGGATTGCATAGCAGCACGGCCCCTAGCACGGCCTCTGCGTGGCGGCCTGCCTTTGCCTGGCATTATTTTTAAAAAAACAACAACAACAACAAAAACTCGTTTTTCTGGAAACGATAATACACACAGCTAGATGGCGGGTTGAAGAAAACACTGTGCAAATAATGCCTACAAAGTCAACGTATACACTACTACAGCGGTGGATACGGATTACGTAAAATATATGAATGCTGCTTGAAAAAAAGTAACTCAAGTGGTTTTTCTAGAGACGATAATATTATCAATATTTAGACAAAATGTGAACAAGCTCACACAGCTCGATGGCGGGTTGAAGAAAACAGTGTGCAAATAATGCCTACAAGGTCAACGTATACACTACTACAGCGGTGGATACGGATTACGTAAAATATATGAATGCTGCTTGAAAAAAAGTAACTCAAGTGGTTTTTCTAGAGACGATAATATTATCAATATTTAGACAAAATGTGAACAAGCTCACACAGCTCGATGGCGGGTTGAAGAAAACAGTGTGCAAATAATGCCTACAAGGTCAACGTATACACTACTACAGCGGTGGATACGGATTACGTAAAATATATGAATGCTGCTTGAAAAAAAGTAACTCAAGTGGTTTTTCTAGAGACGATAATATTATCAATATTTAGACAAAATGTGAACAAGCTCACACAGCTCGATGGCGGGTTGAAGAAAACAGTGTGCAAATAATGCCTACAAGGTCAACGTATACACTACTACAGCGGTGGATACGGATTACGTAAAATATATGAATGCTGCTTGAAAAAAAGTAACTCAAGTGGTTTTTCTAGAGACGATAATATTATCAATATTTAGACAAAATGTGAACAAGCTCACACAGCTCGATGGCGGGTTGAAGAAAACAGTGTGCAAATAATGCCTACAAGGTCAACGTATACACTACTACAGCGGTGGATACGGATTACGTAAAATATATGAATGCTGCTTGAAAAAAAGTAACTCAAGTGGTTTTTCTAGAGACGATAATATTATCAATATTTAGACAAAATGTGAACAAGCTCACACAGCTCGATGGCGGGTTGAAGAAAACAGTGTGCAAATAATGCCTACAAGGTCAACGTATACACTACTACAGCGGTGGATACGGATTACGTAAAATATATGAATGCTGCTTGAAAAAAAGTAACTCAAGTGGTTTTTCTAGAGACGATAATATTATCAATATTTAGACAAAATGTGAACAAGCTCACACAGCTCGATGGCGGGTTGAAGAAAACAGTGTGCAAATAATGCCTACAAGGTCAACGTATACACTACTACAGCGGTGGATACGGATTACGTAAAATATATGAATGCTGCTTGAAAAAAAGTAACTCAAGTGGTTTTTCTAGAGACGATAATATTATCAATATTTAGACAAAATGTGAACAAGCTCACACAGCTCGATGGCGGGTTGAAGAAAACAGTGTGCAAATAATGCCTACAAGGCCAACGTATACACTACTACAGCGGTGGATACGGATTACGTAAAATATATGAATGCTGCTTGAAAAAAGTGACTCCGGTGTTTTTTCTGGAGACGGTAATATTATGGATATTTAGACAGAATGGGAACAAGGTCACACAGCTCGATGGCGGGTTGAAGAAAACAGTGTGCAAATAATGCCTACAAGGCCAACGTATACACTACTACAGCGGTGGATACGGATTACGTAAAATATATGAATGCTGCTTGAAAAAAGTGACTCCGGTGTTTTTTCTGGAGACGGTAATATTATGGATATTTAGACAGAATGGGAACAAGGTCACACAGCTCGATGGCGGGTTGAAGAAAACAGTGTGCAAATAATGCCTACAAGGCCAACGTATACACTACTACAGCGGTGGATACGGATTACGTAAAATATATTATGGCTGCTTGAAAAAAGTGACTCCGGTGTTTTTTCTGGAGACGGTAATATTATGGATATTTAGACAGAATGGGAACAAGGTCACACAGCTCGATGGCGGGTTGAAGAAAACAGTGTGCAAATAATGCCTACAAGGCCAACGTATACACTACTACAGCGGTGGATACGGATTACGTAAAATATATGAATGCTGCTTGAAAAAAGTGACTCCGGTGTTTTTTCTGGAGACGGTAATATTATGGATATTTAGACAGAATGGGAACAAGGTCACACAGCTCGATGGCGGGTTGAAGAAAACAGTGTGCAAATAATGCCTACAAGGCCAACGTATACACTACTACAGCGGTGGATACGGATTACGTAAAATATATTATGGCTGCTTGAAAAAAGTGACTCCGGTGTTTTTTCTGGAGACGGTAATATTATGGATATTTAGACAGAATGGGAACAAGGTCACACAGCTCGATGGCGGGTTGAAGAAAACAGTGTGCAAATAATGCCTACAAGGCCAACGTATACACTACTACAGCGGTGGATACGGATTACGTAAAATATATTATGGCTGCTTGAAAAAAGTCACTCCGGTGTTTTTTCTGGAGACGGTAATATTATGGATATTTAGACAGAATGTGAACAAGGTCACACAGCTCGATGGCGGGTTGAAGAAAACACTGTGCAAATAATGCCTACAGGGCAAATAATGCCTAAAAGGTCAACTTATACACTACTACAGCGGTAGTAAAATAAAAAAAAGTAAAATAAAAAAAAAATGAATATTAAAAAAAAAAATTAAAGTTGGTGCTGCTGAACTACTAGGAGCAGCAGATTAGCACACCAGTCCCACTCCCCAACACTGCTAGACTAATAGCACTGGGCTCTTATAGTAGTAGTAGTAGTAGTAGTAGTAAAACAACAAAAAAATAAATAAAAGCAGTCCTTACAAGGACTACTGTTATTGCAGCAGTCAGCAGATGAGATCAGAAGCAGGACAGCTGCCCACTGCAGCTACATACAGAGCACTGCAGTAGAAGGTAGATTACTAGCCAGCAAAGCTACCTAAGCTTAAATGTCCCTCAAACCCCTGCAGACTTCTGTCCCTCCAATAACAGAGCAGTATCAAAACGATTACTAGCCAGCAAACTTTCAACTGTCCCTGAAATCACTAACAGGCAGCAGCTCTCTCCCTACACTATCTCTTCAGCACACACAGGCAGAGTGAAAAAACGCTGCAGGGCTTCGGTTTTTATAGGGAAGGGGAGTGGTCCAGGGGAGAGCTTCCTAATTGGCTGCCATGTACCTGCTGGTCTGGGGTGAGAGGGCAAAAAAAAGCGCCAACAATGGCGAACCCAAAATGGCGAACGTCGCGCGACGTTCGCGAACTTCCGGCGAGCGCGAACACCCGATGTTCGCGCGAACAAGTTCGCCGGCGAACAGTTCGCGACATCTCTACTGACTGACTGACTGGCTGATGACAGAAGCTGATAACTGCTATGATGATACATCAGGTGGGGCATCCTATCCATGAACACATGCCTGAATTGTGTGTTTCATGCTGTCAGGATGAGCCCAAAACACCAGTATATAGACAAAATAAATCCAATTTTATTGGTCCCCAATTTTAACCTACTGTACAAGCAAGAAAAAAATAGTATTCATGTCCATGCAAATCTAACAATGGAAATAGTGCTGTATACTTTGTTATTGGTCACTTTCATTAATAATACAGGTATAGGAACTGTTATCCAGAATGCTCAGGAACTGGGGTTTTCTGGATAAGGGGTCTTTCCGTAATTTGGATCTGCATACCTTAAGTCTACCAAAAATCATTTAAATAATAAACAAACCCAATAGGCTGGTTTTGCTTACAAGGACCTGGGGTTTTCTGGATAAAGGATATTTCCATAATTTGGATCTCCATACCTTAAGTCTACTAAAAATCATTTAAATATTAAACAAACCCGATAGGCTGGTTTTGCCTCCAATATGGATCAATTATATCCTAGTTAGTATCAAGTATAAGGAACTGGTTTATTATAATAGAAGAAACAGGATTTTTTTTTAAAAAAAAAAAGTGAATTATTTCATTATAATGGCGTCTATGGGAGATGGACTTCCCGTAATTCAGAGCTTTCTGGTTAGCTGGTTTTCGGATAACTGATCCTATACTGGTATTAGACAGGAGCAGCCTGTAGATTCCCATTTTCTAATTCCCACAATATAAAAATACAGGCCTGTGGAATTCATGAAACAGCTGTGTTTATGTTTTTTTTTTTCTTACCAAAATGGGAAATATGAAATAATTTGTGCCATACAAGTCATCTATTCATTTGAAGTGTAAAAATTATAAGAGGAAGTCAACCAGCAGGAGAAAAATAACTTGTGGAACTGTTCTGTGGCGCCTGTTTTCTCGCTATAAAGGGGAAACTGAGCACAGATACACTGACTAGACACTAGAAAGGTGGCCATAAACATTCTGATTTATACTGCCCAAAATAATACATTTTTTTCCACTAGCAGATTTTTTCTTATGAAAAAAAAATAAAGAAAATACAGATTACAGCTTTACGCCTGGTTAGGAATAAAAACCAAGATCTTACCCATTAAATTCAACCCAAAGACTGCTTATTACCAAGCACTAAGAGGCCCATTTATTAAACCTTGAATTGTTTTTAAAGGGGATAACTCAAATTTTTAGCGGAAAAAAAACTGAAATTTTTTAATTTTTTTAATTTTTATACCCCAAAGCTGCTAAAAATCCGAAAATACTCCATCTCAAACCTGTCAAGGTCATGTCAAGTCAATGACAGATGTCTCTGAAGATGTTTCTTGACATTTCGATTTGCTCTGGATAATCTGATAAATTCGAGTTTTTGCAGCGACCATTCGAAAAAGTCATACGATTTTAATTGATGCTTGATTTTGTTGCGACATTTTTTCAATTCGATTTTTTTATTGATAAATGAGTTTAATTCATGGATGGGAGTTTGGTCGACTTTGTTTTAATAAAATAATTAGATCAAGTTTTAGTAAATAACCCCCTTAGGGGCAGATTTACTTAGGGTCGAATATCGAGGGTTAATTAACCCTCGATATTCGACTGTCGATTGTCGAAGTTAATTCCTTTGATCGAGCGATTCGAAGGATTTTAATGCATCGATCGAACAATTTTTGTTCGACCAAAAAATACTTAGGAAGCCTATGGGGACCTTACCCATAGGCTAACATTGACTTCGGTAGCTTTTAGGTGGCGAACTAGGGGGTCGAAGTTTTTTTCTAAAGAGACAGTACTTTGACTATCGAATGGTCGAATAGTCGAATGATTTTTAGTTCGAATCATTTGATTCGAAGTCGTAGTCGAAGGTCGAAGTATCCCATTCGATGGTCGAAGTTGCCAAAAAAACATTAAAAATTCAAAGTTTTTTTTATTCATTCCTAAATGGGCTCCCAAGTGTCAAAACTTCTGTAACTGACCTACATTCACTTTTGTGAACAGGCACACAATGATTCAGCAGCCAAAAAAAACAAGCTTACCATTTTATTTTTATTGGTACTTTTTATTCCATATTTTTCTATTCAGTCTGTCTTCTATTCATATTCCAGTCTCTCCATTCAAACCACTGCCTAGTTGTTAAGGAATACAAGACCCTAGCAACCAGATAGCTGAAATTCCAAACTGGAGAGCTGCTGAACAAAAAGCATAATAACTAAAAAAACACCAAAATATAAAAAATTAAAACCAAGTTGCAAATTGTTTCAGAATCTCAATGTTTATGTCATACTAAAAGTTAAGTTAAAGGTGAACAAGCCTCCATTAAAGGGAAATCTAAAAATGAAAAACTTAAATTTTGATGGATATTACGTTCTAACAAGCAGGAGAATACTGGAGATGCTGATGTTTAGGGTCAGGGCACACAGGCAGATTCGGGGAGATTAGTCGCCCCGGCGACAAATCGCCTCTTCTTCGTTTCCTCGTGAGGCAACTTGTAGCCGACAATTCGGAAAACTAAGTACCGCGAGTGCCATCCTGCTGGCGATTTTTCATTATAGCCGGCGGGAAGGTAGGGAAAGGCAGTTTGGAGATTGTCGCTCCGAAGAAGAGGCGATTTCTCCCCGAATCTGCCCGTGTGCCCTTACCCTTAAGGACTGGAGGTTGAATATCTGCTTTAGACAACAGCAGCGCAGAGTCTCCCCAATAATAAGCAGAGGGTATTCTGTGCACACAACAGTTATATCAACAAGCTAGTTAATACAGGAAATCTTTGTAATGTTGCTACACAAATATACCCTGATCTCTATCGCTTCACTGAGCCTGTGAGTACTTTGTTGCCAAAACTGGTGTCTCTGCAGCTTATGTAAAGCGGCCAACAAGCAACAACATTGTTTTGATCGCTGCTCCTTGGGAGGTGGCCTTGCTTATACCTTGTCAACACCGTGTAAACATCCACAGGAGCATTTCCCAGGAGATGGAGGGGCAGATAGGAAGCTGAGATGTGCACCTGTTGAGATGAATTGAAACCCTCATGCTGTCACCAGCTAATAGAGACCTTCACTTCTAGCCGTCTGGAGATTCAGTTCCCATGTCATGCAAGTCAACTTCACTCAAGGGCCCAATGGATTAAAAGGAAGGAGTTAAAAGGGATTGATGGATGCTCTCTGGAGAATTCATTGTAGGTGCCAATTATCATTGTCAAATGCATGAAAAGCTGTTGTTAATGCTACTTAGCTATCCACCTGTGGGTCACAGCATGCTATATAGACCATGTTGTATTATATAGGTGGGTAAAGCACTCCATTTCCTTTATGAAACAGCATTTCATAAGATTAACACATTCACACTCACAAACATACACAAAAACCATGTGTCACACACATAATAAACAGACATATAGATGTGTTGGTTTTTAATTAGGAGAACAAAATAAACGTTTGTCGATTTTCTGGCATCTTATATTAGGAACACCAGAAGAAAAAAACAGCTATCATATGACAGTTGCTCTGGTTATGGCACAAATGTCTGTGCTTCGAGTAGATGATTTCATGGATGCGCCATTGCCAAGGTGGTTCTCATAGATTGGGAAAAGACCCCAAGACATAAAACATGTTTGTTTTTTTCAATCAAAGCTAAAACTGTTATTGTCCGATATACAGGTATTGGTAAGAAAAAAATATTTGATCCAAACAGCTTTAAAAAAAAACATTGGCAAGGGCCCTGTCCTAGAAGTCAGTGATGATGGAGTCATGGTAATCTTGGACTATACACTAGAACAAAATGAATAATAATTATAGATAAGTACCTAGAATTTACCATACATCAGTGGCATTCAGTGTTACTCATATCTTAATTTATATATTGCATAAATATAATATAATATGTATTTCATATAATGCATAAATAATGTAAAATTCATACTGATATCCATTCAGAAATTAAAAATACCTGCCTCATCATGAATAACACAAGCGGGGTGCGATATAAAATTTATTTATATTATACATTCAGTTATGGGATCCATTATCCAGAAACGTGTTATCCTGAAAACTCCGAATTACGGGATGGTCATCTCCCACTGACTCAAGTATAATAAATAATTCAAATTTTTAAGATTGATTTCCTTTTTCTCTGTATTAATAAAACAGTAGCTTGTACTTGGTCCTAAATAAGATATAATTAATCCTTATTGGAGGCAAAACCATCCTATTGGGCTTATTTATTGTTGAATTGATGTTTTTTATGAGACTTGGAGATACAGATTATGGGAAGATCCCATAGCTAGAAAACAGTAGGGGGCCGATTCACTAACTTCGAGTGAAGGATTCGAAGCTAAAAAACTTCGAATTTCGAAGATTTTTTTTGTGCTACTTCGACCATCGAATGGGCTACTTCGACTACGACTTTGAATCGAAGGATTCGTAGTAAAAATCTTTCAACTATTCGTCCATTCGATAGTCGAAGTACTGTCTCTTTAAAAAAAACTTCGACCCCCTAGTTCGCCATCTAAGGTCCCCATAGGCTTGGCTAACTTTTTTTGATCGAAGGATATTCCTTCGATCGTTGGATTAAAATCCTTCGAATCGTTCGATTCGAAGGATTTTATCGTTCGATCGAAGGAACTATCTGCGCTAAATCCTTCCTCTGCGCTAATCCTTCCTTAATTAACCCTCGACATTCGACCCTTAGTGAATCGGCCCCTAGGTCTTAGCATCCTGGATAACAGGTCCCATACATGTACCACGAGTTCAGTTGTAGGAACTCACCCAGTCATTGAAAGTCAACTACGTAGAATTCAAAAGTAATGAAGGTCTATTCTGATGGAGTGAGCCAAGCACTGACATTATTCTGCCATATATATTGTTATAGTATGCATAAAAGTCATTACATTTTGAATTATTTAGAGGTAACACTTGGCTTCAACGAGTTAATACTACTAAACTACAGCTTTTCTACTCAACAGACCCTTGACGTGTGGCGATGGAAATTCTCATTGACTTCTAATATCCATATATTTATAGGAAGTACATTATTTACTATATATATATTTGCCTGAGGATCATATGTTCAGGTTGGTCTAATAGGCCCTGCAGGATCTGCTCATCTGGCCAGGTCTTTTCATGAGTAGCCAGCTTTATGCTAACATATAACAAATGCCAACAAAAAAGAATATTAAACTAGGGCGTCATACCTTCATGAAACGTCCTTAGCTGAGTGAACAATATCATCAGAATGTTTGCCCATGTTTTCATTCAGATTTCATACCAAATTTCTGCATTCTTTGTAGACAAGAATGTATTATATATTAAGGTGGTTATTTACTATAACTCGTTTTTTTCTTATATTTTACCAGAAGCAAACTCGGCCTAACTCCCATACACGAATTTGGCTAATTTACTAACAATTAAACTTAACAAAAATCGGTTAGAAAAATTTGAGTTTTTATGAATACCTCAAATTTTTCAAGTTAATATGTTTAAAAACATCGAACTTGAGTTTTCAATCAAAAACCAGCGACAAATACCTGAGAACACCTAAAAATTGTGAAAACATATTCAAATGATTAAGGGTGGTGGCACACGTGATGATTCCAGGGAGATTAGTCGCCCAGCAACAAATCTCCTCTTCTTCGGGCGACTAATGTCTCCAAAATGAATTCCCACTGGCAAGAATGTGAATCGCGGGAGGATGGCATTCGGATCGATTCGGTTTTACAACCGAGGCGAGGCAACTGCGGGCTACTTCGGAAAATGAAGCGATTTGAATGCCATCCCGCTGGAATCACCACATGTGCCACTACCCTAAAGGGACCTTTGCCATTGACCTTTACATGAATTCGACAGGTTTTATCTGGAATATTTGTTTCAGATTTTTTGCTGCTTTGGAACATAATAAATCTTGAAAAATTCAAGTTTTTTTTCCTCTTAAAAGTTCTTCAAAGAAAATAAAACTCGACCATAAATAAATAGACCCCTAAGCGTGTGCAGAGCATCATATTTTCTCTTAGTATTGGCATTTTTGGGGGCCTTCCATACTGGGAGCCTTTATCCATAAACATAAAAAACACAAGCTAAATGACCAAAAGATAGGACGTTGCCTTTGCAGCCTTTGGAGAATGTCGCATTGGGGAATATGACAGCTCTCATTCAGACATGTAGAAAGTACAATATCAAAATAGAAATTAGAAACAGGTTCTTTCATTTCAGCAACAGCAGGAAAGTTGTTAGAGTGCTTCCAAGCAGAGTAGTGGGTTGAACTATCAGTAGATTCATAGCGATACAAATTCCTTTAAACAGCTGCAAGGCAGTGATAAATGAGGGATCCCTCACATACACGCTCTACAGCCTGATGATATCTGTTTCCTAATTGGAAATCATTCAGAGACAATTAACCAGTTAACTCATGCAGTGCGCTAATTAGTCGCGCATCCCTGTCGGAGATCTAACCGGGAGACCACCCAGGACCTGCATGCACCATGCGTTTTCAGCTGATAGACAGGCCAATGACACTGCCCCTACAGTCAATCAGTCCATGTGAGATTGGGTTCAGGACTGCTTCATTATGTCTAACAGTGGGAGATCTCGTTTAGCAGTAAAAATGCACATGATTGAAAGTTTAACCATTTTAACATTTTAGCTATACAGGTATGGGACCTGTTATCCAGAATGCTCGGGACCTGGGGTTTTCCGGATAATGGATCTTTCCGTAATTTGGGTCTTCATGCCTTAAGTCTACTAGAAATTCATTTATACATTAAATAAACCCAATTGGCTGGTTTTGCTTCCAATAAGGATTAATTATATCTTAGTTGGGATAAAGTGCAAGCTACGGTTTTATTATTACAGAGAAAAAGGAAATAATTTTTGAAAATCTGGATTATTTGTATATATATATATATATATATATATATATATATATATATATATATAGTATATATATGGAATAATGTTATATTTCATATATATATATATATATGTATATGTAAAATATAAGGATATTAGAAGTCACCGAGGAGTTTCATGACCATATAAAAGCACGAGGCCCAAGCCTTTGTCATGGAACTTCAATGTGGCAGAAATAACCTCATATTTTCGAGCATTATTTATTATAATACACAAGTTTCAGTGAGTCATGTGACAGAAATGACATCACTGAGCACAGATTATAACTGATGACATTGTTAAGCACCATTTATAAGGAAATAATTATGTAATTTATATCTTTATAAATAGTACTTAATGATGTCATCAGTTATAATCTGTTCTAAGTGATGTCTCGTGTGTCACACAAACGAGTCAAATTTGTTTATATAATATCATGTAAAAAAAATAATGTACTCCCTGTTGTAAAATAATGTAATCCCTTTTATATGAGAATGGGACTTCTAATATCCTTTTATATTACAATGGGGTCTCCATCATTTCATAAAACATTAACTTTTGTCTATTTTAAAGCTACAACATGATCTGCAGCTCTTTTTGAGGTTTGAATAAAGAAAGTTTATATAAACAACACTTGGTTTTTTAAGATTCAAATGTTTTTTTGCTTATACAGTCTAATAATTTACGTTAGGGTGTTTTAACCCTAAACTGGTAAAATTTATAATCCTTAATCTTATTCCATCAATATTTTTAATGCCACTTTTTTAATATATCTCTTCCAAGACTCCTACCATTATCCAGCAATAATTACAGATTACATGACTGCAAATGTTATTGCTGTGTTTATTGTGTTTATTATCGATTGCTTTGTTTATCATTGACTATACTTTATCAAGGGATTTGTTTGGTCAGTAGATTGAAATTGATAGGGAACTGCCTGCTGCCTACTTTGCCTGCACAGGTATAGGATCTGTTATCCGGAATGCAATTATCCAGAAAGCTCAGAATTATGTAAATGCTGTCTCCCATAGACACCATTTGATCCAAATAATCCACATTTTTTTTTAAAAAAAAAAAATCTGTAATAATAAAACAGTACCTTCTTCTTGGTCCTAACTAAGATATAAATAATCCTCATTGGAAGCAAATATTGGCCTATTTGGGTTCATGATTTTCTAGTAGACTTAAGGGGGAATGTAATAAAAATCGGTAATGGAAAAAATATTCGCAATGCGAAAATGTATGCCTCTGTGCGAACACCTTTGTGTGATAATATAGCTTTTGCGAACCCAGAAAATGTTTAGCGACCACTTCCGACAGTGGAAGAAGGTTTGCGAATTTTATAGTTAGCACCAGTGCACAGTGAATGTAATAAATCTTCTTACTGAAAAAGTCGTTATGTTTGCTCCAAAAGATTACGACACCTTCAAGCACTTCTTAAAAGTGGGCAATGCGCCATTAAAATTTGCAATGTAATAACAGGTTAAGGAAGAGTAATACATTGCGAAATGAGACTTTTTATTTGTGATAATTGTTTTGCTCTTTGTGACTTTTATTACATTCCCCCGTTAAGGTATTATGGAAAGATCTGTTCTTGAAAACCCCAGATCCCGAGGATTCTGGATAACAGGTCCCATACCTTTATATCAATAAGAGCTTCTTTCCCATTTACTAGAAAATATTCTTTTGTTTTCTTTCTTTTCTTAGACTAAAACCCTATTTCCATTCCAGGAACTGGTAAACTCTTCTCCCAGCTTTCACTGGGAGTGCACGATATGTCATATTTATCATAAGGTGAACTAGAGCTCCCCATTGGTTGCCAGGGGGAAATTTGGCTGCTCCCAGTTATATGGAATATATAAGGGCATATTTATGGGTGAATATGAGATTTCACCCTTTGAACTATGGCCTTGAAAAGCTCAATGAATGAACAAAAAGTGCCAGAATTTCACTCTGGCGACCTATGGTGAGCTCTATTTACCTTTAGAGAAATAAGCCCCAGTATCAGTAGACATGAAAGTCATGAAGTCATGCCCCAATCACTCATCCCCTCCCTTTGACCAATGAAAACTTGGCTATAAGGAATTTAGACTGTAAGCTCCACTGTGGTAGTGGCTGATGTGAATAAGGAACAAACTGTATAAAAAACTGCAAACGTTGTTGGTGCTTTATAAATAAAGGATAATAAATAAATGCATGTATATTGAGATCAATGATAGCTGACACTGGTGGCAGCCATGTTTGTTACCAGATATTGCAACGTGCCCTTTATTCATGCATGATGGAATACAACAATTGCAAGAATTATACTTTTACAGAATATTCCATCTCTATATACTTTTCCACGCACGGTCCACAGACTTTCCAAGAACTAATCCGAAACATATAGCAGGGATTTTGTCTTCAGAGTGGCTTTTGTAGAATCTCCACGACAGATTTCCCCCCTTTGATAAATAAGCTATACTATATGTTGACATAAGTATATAAAAGAGGAAAGAGGTTAAATAAACCAGTGACCCATCTGATTATTTTTCTTGTCCTCTCCGAAGCTTGATAACTGTGTAAGAAATAAAGTTTCATTCAGAGTGTCAGTCTTTCAAGAACAACTCTGCCTGCTTTTTATCCACATCCCCCATGTTCAGCACCTCCTCCCCACTTCTCCTGCAAAGTCAGTTCCCAGGGGATCACTATTATTCTACTGAATAGGTCCTGGACTATCGCTTTACAAGCAGGGAGGAAGCAGAGGAAAGGGAAAGGAGGCAGACAAATTACTAAAATGAGAAGGTAACGCTGGCCTTTGTGAGAGAGGGCTCCACTTCAGCTCGTCTCTCTGCCTGTTGGCTTATTCAGCACACACCTTTGAAGAAGATTGAATTTGTCAGATACCTCTCTGGGGCATTTTTTTGTCATTTGGACTGTCTTCTTGTGATGATTTCTAAATAATATTTACAGATAAACGTTGTACGGAAGGGCTAACTGTCTAATTTAACATCCATGAGACAGGTTTAGCAAATGAAAAGTTTTTTAGGTAGAAGTGACTAAATTCTGCTTTACAGTACATGGAGCTAGTAGATCCAAATATGTACAGGTATGAGACCTATATCCAAAATACTCAGGGCCTGGGGGTTTTCACATAAGGGGGTTATTTTACTAAAATCTAAATTTATCTCATTGTCTCAATAAAAAAGCTCAACCAAACTCTCATGCCCAATTTTATCTTATTTATTAATAAATTAACTCAATTTAGTAAAATAAACTCAAAAAATTTAGACAAAACCCGAATCGCATGAATTCTTTGGGCTTTTCTCCTGAAAAGTTTTCCGAGTTTTTGGATTTTCAGGATAAACCCATTGTAGACCACTATAACTTGAAACTGGTATAGGTGCCTCTCCCATTGACTTATACAGGACCTCGACAGGTCTGAGATGGCAAATTTTTTTAGATTCTGGCTTTTTGCAGCATCAGGGTATAATAATCTTAAAAAATTTGAGTGTTTTTTTTCCCATGAAAAATTCAAGTTTTTGCCAAAAAAAGCTCAATCAGAAGAATTTGAGGTTTAGTAAACAACCCCCTAAGTCTACTAAAAATCATTTAAACATGAATTCAACCTAATAGAATTGTTTTGCCTCCAATAAGAATGAATTATATCCGAGTTGGGATCAAGTACAAGGCGCTGTTTTATTATTACAGAGAAAAAGAAAATCATTTTTAAAAAATGGGTTTATTTGATTAAAATGGAGCCTATGGGAAACTGCCTTCCCGTAATTCGGTAAGGGATTCCATACCAGTATAAACTTGTATATCTTTTTATAGACAGATTGAAAACGCTGCCATTATACTTTATGCTAATTATCCTTGTAGTGTTTGTTGAGCACCAAACCTACCCTTTTTAATAGCTTATTATTTAAAAATGTGTGCCTTGAAAAATCTCTCCCCTAGAGAACGTTACTTCTTTTTACAGAGACAATCCAGTGAGGCCCATCCAAGGACAATTCTCATCAGCCCTTTTTATTACTTTTCCCCATACTACTAATTGTCATGAAATTGGACCCTCTTGACACTCTGTAGGATCTGTAGGATCAATGCATTGGTCAAGAGTCTGATTTCCCACAATTAGTGATGAGTGAGATTTTCTGCCAGGCTTGCAGAGAATTTCAGCATTTCATCATTAAAATCAAGTAAACTTTCAGCACAGAATGAAGAGGCGACAAAACACCCATTGACTCCATTGTATTTTAAACTTATGTCCACTGACCAATGAATTTTGCACAGAGAAAGTTGCCACAAAAAATACCATATTTTGCACAAAAAAGTCACTGCAAAAAAATGCCCAGTGCAATGCATTTCATGAATTTTCCCACAGTTTTGCCAATTTTTTTGGCATGGTTTATAGCAAAATTCATCATTATCCTAATCTTGTTTCTGTTGTATTTTCTAGTTCATTCCAACTTATTCAAGCCCAAACACTGTTCCTGTCTGAGGTCTGAAGCAGAAGGCAGATGAGTAAGAGACCTGGAAGAGAACTGACTTGGCCTGAGTCAAAATCATGCCATTATTAAATCATCATCAAAACTGTTTGAGTGTGGAGTTCCCCATTATTAAAGGTTATATTTCAACTCTAGTAGCACCCAGTCACTGCATGATTCTTTAAAAAACAACTAAGGCTCTTAAGAAAGTGCTGCCATATGTCTATCGGCTACATGCATTGCAAATAGGTTAGCTCCAAGATGCCACTAACAGAATCTGGGTCTCTGATGACTGTGTGCACTGGCCAATACAGCCAAGAAATAAGTTTTACCTGTGTCAAACTGTAATAAGATGCACAAATACAATTTTATTACAATTTTATTACAATAGCAATGCCCTGAGTGCTAATAGCATCTACAGAATATACAGGGCTCCAAATGTGGTGGCTCCAGAAATCACTGTAGATTCTAAGCCTAAACTACATTTTGTCATTGTCACTGCATGGCAGTAACATGATATGGGGCATTTGATTGTCATGGCTCCATCAGAGTTACAGAGATCAAACAGCCTTCACCATGAAAACATGATCACAGAGGCAAATGCTGGCACAGAAGTTCATTTCAGAGAGAACTGAAGTGATCAAACGCCCTTTCCCAGTCTAAAGCTGCTTTCCCCTTCCTAGCTGTACTTGCCAATGTCTAGGAAGGATCTTGCCATGTGAGAGCAATTATTAGACAGCCCAGTGGTCACACTGAAGTTAAATTCAGCCTACTCTTGATGCCTTCTTGATAGGGTTTGAAGAAATGAAATCAACCAACAAAGTAGCTTTACAGGAAAATTAAACAGGAAAAAAAAGTTCCCCATATATATATGCCCATACATGCACTGATTTGGTTGGACAGCTTCTACTAGCTTATTATAGTCAATTTCTCCTGAGAGAGAAATTTCATCTTCTGACATCCCTGTTTGGAGGGTGGATATGTCATCAGCAGATACAGAACAAATGGGGGGGCAAAGCTTCCTCTCACTCACCAATTCCACTCACTAGTGCTGTCCAATCATCCATGTGGCTGCCCATTTATGACAAGTGGTTGGCCTGAACAGCCTTGAAGCCATGCACCTGTAACGACCACGTTAACCGGAACCTTGTTCAATGACAGTACCTTTGAACGCACAGATGGACCCTGTGGGTTTCCGGTGTTCACCGATGCCCTTTTAGGTCCCCGGGCTTTCTGCTGCAGAAGCCAACAAGGAAGTGTGTAGCAAGTCCATAAGCGAGGTACCGGCAGTAATTTAGAGAAGACGTAGTCGAAGTCAGGCGAAGAGTTCAAGGCTGGCGGCACAAATCGTAGTCAAGGGTCGGGCAGAAGTCAAAACCAGGAATTCAACGTCACAAACAAACGCTTTGGCAGGAACAGTAAAACTGGAGGATTGGTCCTTTAAAGATGTTTTGGAGCCAAGATTCGAATTCGGTGCCTCTTCATGACGTCACAACGCTTGGCGTCGTGACACGAGTGTCATGATGCTCGGAGTCAGACGCCGGCGTCAAACAGGCCGGGAACTCGGAAGTGCGCGCCTGCGCACGGAGCTTCTTGGAGAGATGCGATGGGAGGTAAGAGAGCGCCTCAATCTCCCAGTGTGTCTTACAGCACCTTTACATTGGGGTCATATGTATATAAGGGTTTCCCTTATATAGTTTTTAGCTGGCCACAGTTTAACAAAGTACTGAAGCTATTTTAGTCACAGGCAGAAATACATATTTTTACTTAATGTTTTCCTTACTTGCTGCTTTTTTTTCCACATTAAAAAAATTAATTCACAGACAGGGTTCTTTCCAAGTCAATTTGTATTCTGGCATTGGCCAGCATCACATCACACACAGAGAACTATTATTACATTACCTGTATAGAGTGTCTTTTTTGATGCCACTGGTTGTTGCACAAGCTGCTTCTAACTCAACACGGTTAAAAACAATCCAGGGTGCAGCAAACGTGAACCACCACTGCATACTTTTACTTCCGACCGTTATCAACTTATCATATTCTCTCAAACTTTCCATCCTCTATCCAACTGTTATAATTTAGGACTGCAAAGATAATAATAATGTTCCTTGCTTGATGCTTGTTTACATCTTGCAATATCCTCTCTGCTGACATGCTATTAAATGTAAAACTCTGTTGCTGCACATCATAGACCTTCTCCTTCCCTTCACTTCCAAGACTAAACTCCAAACACATTCTAGACCACATTTTGCAATGCTGGAGCAAAGTGCTTTTTGCACTTTGTACCCTGCCCAGCACATAATACCCTAGACCAGTCATCCCCAACCAGTGGGCCATGGACCATGAGCAACATGTACCTCACCAACCTCTTGGATGTTGTTCCCAGTGGCCTCAAAGCAGATTTTTGAATTCTCGGCTTAGAGGCAAGTTTTTTTTGCATAAAAACTAGGTGTCCTGCCAAACAGAGCCTCCTGTAGGTTGGGCATAACAAATGAATCACAACACTTATTTTTCATGCTTGAGTTGCTCCCCGGTTCTTTTTACATGTAAATGTTGCTCATAGGTAAAAAAGGTTGGGGATCCCTGCCCTAGACTCAGAATGGAGGTTGTTGCTGTTTTTTGTTTTGTTTGTCTTATAGCACATTAAAGCTTGTTTGCGATCAGCGATTTTGAGCTCATACACTTGCCATTTGCTCCCCTGTTTATGATCTGTGCTGTTGCACTCTGCAAGACAAGGCACAGAACACAGGAATGAAAGGCCAAAGGGAGACCTTTACCTAACACCTGTTATGATATGGCATTGAGTACAGATCTTTCTAGTGACCTTTGGTCCCCTGATGCACTTGGCTTACACATACTAAACGATGAGCAGTCAGCACCACAGTGACAGGCGTAAGACTTAGTTCTACGTTCCAGAGCAAGAGTTGCACCTATGAAAATTTGGTGGGTCCATCTGTTAATAAATTATCTTGGTAGCACCATGAACCCAGTATCAGTTATTAAAAGACAATTCTGAGATAATGGAAAGGAGAACCTCAAATCATGCGGCAATATCGACATAGGGCTGGTCATTACTTTGACTAGTAAAGCAGTAACATGAATTAGGCCAATGCCACCCTGGGCAGATTTTGGTGCCAATATGCAAAAACTCACATTTCCGCAACAAAATCTGCCATGTGCACCTGCAATGGTTCCAGGTGCAGGCCAGGTAAGTGGCTGATTGCTGCGTAAAGGCTGATACTCATCAGTAGACCAAATTTCTGGGATGTGTTGGAAAGTAATCTTCCTTACTAAAATCATAACAAAGTATATATGGATCAATTCTAGTATAATGTAGGAGTGAGATGTAAGCTTACCACTAAAGATGTTGGGTCCGGGTGCACATGCCGCAGACCTTCAGCAAGGGGGAGAATACAATCGAAACTAGAAAAAGTGCATGCTTCAAGCAATGTAGCAGTAGAATATGAAAAAAAAGGATTTTGGAAAACTATAACACAACACAGTAATCTAGGGTGCTGGGACTGTAGTAACCTAAGAATTAGAATTTTCAACATAACAGTTCTGCGAAGTAGCCAACACAAAAACCCACAAGGAGTAAACATGGGAGTATGTACAATGTGAAATGAAAGATGGCATACAAAGTTGCATCTGCTGTTTGGTGAGGCCCATCAGTGGGTAATAGTCTGGTCCAAAAACAAGTAGGCACATTTATCAGCAGTCACCCCTAGCAACACATCATCAGTTATGTTTAATCAGACTACTACAAGTTAGAGGTTGCTATGAGTAACTGAACTGATGCAATTAGCACCATCAAATTCCTAAAATCTGGAAGGGTTTTAGGAGGAGGGTTTTCTCTGAAAGAGAACTGAGTCATTCTATAAGGACCAGATTGGTGCACAAAATCACCCTCTCGTTAATCATCTGTCTTGTCATGCACTCACATTTTCAATTAACCTTGTATCCTCACATCAGGCTCTCCTTGCCTTCTGACCTTCTATCTGTTTACATTGCTCAGACTGGAAGTAGTAATGCCCTGCTAGACATATATTTCCAGACAATCTCCAAACCTGGTCAATGAAGGGCAGCCGTTTACTCTCCAGTCACCAAAAGTGAGCTGATTATTTACATGAGCAGCCCTGAGGTGCTGGGTTATAAATTATACGATTGGTGCATATTGAGAGTCCAAGAAGCAAATCTGCATAATACCAACCCAAAAATATTAAAATCTACTTACCTGACCGCTATTATTTTCTCCTTACAGACTTTATTATCATTTTCAGAGGGCAGTCAAAGATGCATTTTCCTCTCCTTTTCTCTCCCCTAACAATTCTAATCAACTGAGTTTACATAATTAAAGTATAATTTGCATATGTGACGTTGCACAATATGGCTCCATTTGGCTTCGGTCTTTTAGTCTTTTTTGTAGAAAGGGAATTGCCAATGTTTGTTTTCCAGTGAAACATGTGATGCTCTCTCTAACTGATTCCATTCAGTATGAAAGGGTTTAATGAATTTATAAAGTTGCCAGAATGCTGTTTTTTCTGCTATGCCAGTTCTGACTGGCAAGTTCCCATCCTATTTGGCATGATGGCTGTGAACTGAAACTTAAATCCGTTTTAAATCCTACCTCCATATGCGCCACAATCCAGGTCCTGTGTGCTAACAAGACAGGCACACCTTACAAAGGAGGCTTGTTTTAGGTCTGTTACATTTCCTATAAATGTTGCCATTTCACCTATCTGCTACCTGCAGCTTTCTGTCACTATTACACAGTACGTCTGTATGAGACAGACTCATGCATAAGAAAACGAGCAGCTGTTCTTCTGCTTTGATTTCTTAAAACTGAAACTTCTCTCACAAATATTTACGGTGTTATGTAATAAAATGTGCAAAGGTTGCTACTGGTCTAGTAACCCATAGCAACTAATCGGTTGGTAAAATGTATTGGTCAGATTTTTAATATTAAACATCTAATTAATGGGAGTTGGGGCCGCTCAACAACCTTGAAATCTAGCTCCTCCATCTGTAGCAGGGCTTGCCTATAAGATAATTGGCCAATCATTTATCATAAACCCTACTTTTTACGTCTTGAAGGCGGACTCAATCACACACAAGGCTACGTTATGTTTTAAAATTGCTAAAGACTAGCTCAGAAGTTTTACCAACTTCCACCTCCACTGGCTTTCAAATCATGAAATTTTAGATTCAGATAATCCACACATCCAACTCAAATGTTGTGTTATTATTAACAGGTTATTAGCTAATCTATCTATCACAGTATTTGTCACTGCACCCTCGCCCCATGATTCTAAACTCTAGCGAGTATAACCCTATTTTAAAAACAATTTTTATCTGTAATCTTTGTTTTTTAAATCATGCAAAGTCTTGTGCTTGTTAATGCTATATTTAGGGGGTTATTTATCAAAGGTCAAATGTTAGGGCAGAGACTAACGTTCAGATTCGGGGAGATTAGTCGCCCGGCGACAAATCTCCTCTTCTTCTGGGCAACTAATCTCCCCAAACTGCCTTCCCGTCGGCTACAATGAAAATTGCTGGCGGGATGGCACTCGGAGCGCTTCGCTTTCTGAAGTCGCCTGAAGTTTCCTTGTGAGGCAATTTTGGACGACTTCGGAAAACGAAGCGCTCCGAGAGACAGGGGAAGGCAGTTCAGGGAAATTAGTCGCCCCGAAAAAGAGGAGATTTGTCGTCGGGCAAACACAACTCGAACATTAAAGGAACATTAAAAAATTAAAGCGATTTAAAGTTATAAAAATATAATGCAGTGTTGTCCTGCACTGGTAAAAGTGGTGTGTTTGCTTCAGGAACACTACTATAGTTTATATAAATAAGCTGCTGTGTAGCAATGGGGGCAGTCATACAAAGGAGAAAAGGCTACGGTTACACAGCAGATAGCAGATACACTCTTTAGAACATAATGGTGTTATCTGTTATCCACTATTTATCCTGTGCCATATAGCCTTTTTTTTAATTTTCCCCATTGCTACACAGCAGCTTGTTTCTATGAACTATAGTAGTGTTTCTGAAGCAAACACATCAGTTTTACCAGTGCAGGGCAACACTACATGATATTTTAATTACTTTAAACACTTTAATTTTTTTGGTGTTACTGTTCCTTTAATAAATCTGCCCCTTAAAATGATACTAATGATTATGAAAATTTCCCCCAGCCTTTTTTCTATCGTCTTTCCAAAATTGACTGCGCCATCACGGGAAGGGGAATCCCTGTAAAAAGCCTTTCGCGGATAGAAAGGTTAGCACAAATTTGCTCCATTTTTGCACAATGCAATTGCAGTTGCATTAGTTAATAAGCCCTATGTGTATCAGCTCAACAGCATAGATTTTCTAGCACAGTGTTACGGCAAAAAGCACTCCTAACATACAAATTTAAAATGAGTTGTTCACCTTTAAATTAACTTTTAGTATGATGTAGACTGGAATATGAATAGAGATCCTGGATAGAAAGATAAAAATTAGCAATAACAATAAATGTGTAGCTTTGCAGAGCATTTGTTTTTTAGATGGGGTCAGTGACCCCCATTTCTCTGGAAAGAGTCAGACGAAGGCAATGAAGACCCATTGCAAGGTTGCTTAGAATAGGCCAAAAGTTATGGTAAAGGCGAACCTCCCCTTTAAGCCCCATTGGAGTAATGGGAAATAATGTATGATCTCTTTAAATTGCTGTTGATTATAAAAAAGATTAAGAAGAGTAAGAAGAAACACAAAAAGAAATTAAGTTCAGGTTTTTATTTTACAATTAATTGTGGCAAACCCTCTGTTTTGAAAGTAAGTAACAAAGGTTTGCGCGTTGCCTCTCTAGCGAGAAATAAATTAAAGAGCAAAATAAACGGGCCAATCTCAATGCATTCCAACTTCAGGATGAAGGAATATTTAAAACTAAACACAGCCAAAATCAACAAGCTTTTCTTAATTAAGTGAACCACCTTATGACTTGGCCTGATGATGTTCTGGCTAATGTATAGCAGTGACTGCGCAGATCCCTAATTCTTCCAAAGGACAATAATTTTTAATTTTCAGAATGTGCTCCCAGTGACCCTATATCTGCAGCTCCGTACTCCATGATAGTTCAGTGACATGTCTCCTCTTGTATTATCTACTGTACTGCAAGAGGACATGTTCTCATCTACCAGAAATGTAGCAGGGTGTAAACTTTAAATAAAGCGAATGTCATAGCGAAACGGTCGGCACAACTTTTTTTTTTTTTTTAATCTTGCAAACAGCTTTTGGCTCTCACATAGAGAAGCCCTGGGGACTTGGGTTGCATTAGATATGCTTTATTAATGAGCTTGCAATAGAGGAAGAAGAGGAAGTTAGACAGACAGATGAAATGGGAGGAAATGATGGTAAGATATTTTTTTTTTCCTTTTTTTAAATATGAGTGCCTGATATATAAATGCATCAATACTCTCAAGCAGAGATCCGGGATAAAGTGCTTCCTGCGGTGTTGGAAAGTGAATGAAAGTAAATAAATAAATAAATGTGATAACCAGGCAGGAGGGAGTGAAGCCACCGAAACCGATGATGCTTCCTTTTTTCCAAATTTTTTTTGAATAGCTATTAAACAGTCATGTACTGAAATAAAGTTAACTTTACATGCAACCTATCTTTGCCTACTATTTTGTTTTTAAACACACTATGATTTTTTTTATATACAATGCTCTGCACATAACTTTTTCATACACAGGGACTCTCTGCCAGGGCCATTCTTTTCTGCTGTGAGGCCCCCTTGACTGGGTTTTGTTGTCAGGCCCAGGTGCCTGCCTCTCCCTCTCTCTTGCACCAGCATTTCATGGCACAGTCTTGCACCCAATGTGTCCCCAAGGTATTTCAAAACACAATGACAGTGACCCCAAGTCTGCACAGACTTTACTATCAGTGATTCCCAAGAGCTCTTGCCTACAGACAGCTGAATGGCACCAATTATATAATATGGGAAGTGACGTCACAATCTAAAGCACTCCAGAAAGGGGCAGCTTGGATGGATCCACTAATCAGACTAATAGGAACAATATAATTCTGCCTGTATGTGACGATTCAGCACTAACAATCGCCGATGTTCTGGTGCCTTCAAAGGCTCCCAATCAACGAGCCGATAA
The DNA here is from genome assembly GCF_017654675.1 of Xenopus laevis. Classification (NCBI taxonomy): domain Eukaryota; kingdom Metazoa; phylum Chordata; class Amphibia; order Anura; family Pipidae; genus Xenopus; species Xenopus laevis. The sequence goes on from NC_054375.1 coordinate 44,856,986, forward strand.
ATATCCAAGTCTTCTGCAGTCAGCTTGTCTCCCACCATACATGCACCGAATATGGTACAAAAATTAATTTAGTTATTATCAGTGCGTCTGTGGCCATGGCTTTTGTAAAGCTATCTGACTAAAAAGCTACATTTGCAGAGCTGTGTTAGTCTGCATCAAAATATAAAGCTAAATTTTACAATATTTCCTTGATTGCCCATAGCTCTACACCCACCTTATGTATAGAGAAAGTGGGGGCTATTGAGAAGGGTTGCCACATTTTCTGGTTCAAAATACAAGCCTTCCCATCTCTGTTATTTTCTTACTAATTAATAACATTGACATTGGCCAAGGTGCTTTGCTGGGACTTTAGTTAGGATAGCAAGAGGTAGCACTTACCTATATCTGGTAGCACTTACCTATATCTGGCCTAAAGGAAGAGTTTCCAGAAGAGCACTAACAGTGTCTGTAAATGTCTGGGTTACATTACTGGTCTTAGCAACTATACATTTCAAAATATAAAAACGGAGACTCATGACACATGGCATTGCCTGGGCTGGATAAGCACCTGTTTCTTAGTATTTAGAGGCAGAACAAAAGTGATAGAGTTCTCTCAGAGAGGAAGAGTATGACTTCAGTAAGAAAATAAGCATCATCTTGTGATGTTAATTTGAGGCATAGGGGGGATTAAGGTATTTTCCACAAGGTCAGAAGTAATCTACAAAGGAATAAATTCCAGGCTTTCCAGACCCCCTCTTTAAACTTTAAGAATATTTGCTAGGGATTAATAGAAAAGAGCTGTTATTGTTAATTTACAGAAAGTTGCCACTTCCAAACACACAGAAATATAACCCATTACTGTATGTGCCCTTTGGGGTATGTCTCACATACCTTGAGGATTGTTCAGAATGGATCCACCCCTTCACCAGAACTGAATGTTTTGAAGATAAAAGCTGTGCATGGCTGCTCACAGAAGGGGGCAACAACATTGTTTGTAAATATGATTCCCAACAACAAAAAATGTTTGTTTATGCTTCCCACCACAAGGCAAGCTTTAATCATCTTTTAATCCTACAGTGATATCGGAAGGGACTAAGGAGGATACAGTGGTGTAAGCAAACCCACAGTCACAGGGGGGCCCAGGAACATCATAAATGAATATGAATTCAGCTAGGAGTGTATTAATTATTTTACCATATTGTACATAATTAGGTTATGTACTGCATCATCATGAATAGGTTAATCTTCTAAGTGATATTAGCTAAGTTGCAGGGGCGATCCTGGCCATTTTGCCTCCCGAGGTGGCCTTCATTCTGCCGCCTTCCCTAATTGTAGGTGTTGGAAATCCACTTGGGTCATAAGCTCTTTTCAAAACTGTATATAACTAAACAATACAATAGAATACAGTATAGTCTGGATATATGATTATTGGATGGCATATAAGAAAGGTTTTTTGTCCATTTCTATGTTGGACTGAGCAGCACCAACAGCTCCAAATACAGGGTCAGATTTAATTAAGCGAAAAAAGGTATCTCCTAATTCAATTCTAACTTTCCCTATAGGCTTCTATTGTGTTCTCATGAGATAAAGTTTTTTTCATGGAATTGAATCTGGCCCTATCTGAACATAGGCTCTAAACTGAAAACAGGCATGGGTCCTGTTATCCAAAAAGCTCAAGGGATTTTTTGGATAAGTGGTCTTTCCATAATTTGGATCTCCATACATAAAGCGCCATATTTATTAATATTGGAGACAAACTTCCCTGGTGATGTTGTCCATAGCAATCAGTCAGATCTTTGCTTTTGTTGTTTGTCACTGTTCAAATCGAATTGCTGATTGGTTTCTATGGGCAACACCACCAGTGATATTTGTCGCCAATGTTAAAAAATATGTCCCAAAGTCTATTAAAAAATCATTTAAAAATTAATGTAACCCAAAAGGTTTGTGTTGCCTCCAATAAGGATTAATTGTACATTAGTTGGGATCAAGTAAAAGGTACTGTTTTATTATTACAGAGAAAAGGGGAATCATTTTTTTTTAAATGTGATCATCTGAGTCTATGGGAGATGGCCTTACAGTACTTTGAAGCTTTCTGGATAACGGGTTTCCGCATAATGGATACACCTGTAAATTTTAGTGAATATTTTAGGCAAGAAAAATTGACATTTCCAAAATGGCAACATTCTGTTTACAAGATTTTCACCTTAAATATAAAACAAGGCACTATAACATTTCCTTAATATAATTAGTAGCCTATTATAGAATATTTCTGGGGAATGTTTTTTTTTTCTTTCTTTTTTTTTCCTTAATTTTTTTGTGACCATTACTTTTAAGATTCATTATAGTTACATTGTAAAAGTCAAAAACTGTAACAACAAGAATTTTTTCCCAAAACTTATAACGCATGAAGATGGTGCAGATGCCAAGAGAACCTCAGGATTCTCCTGTAAGGACAGTCTAGCTATGGAATCTCCTACTGTGAAAGTTGCAAATAAGGGTTCAAATACATTTGATACTTTATGTTGCATGTTGTAAGAGCAATTTAGCCAGAAATACTTTTTCTCCTCCTGTGATTATTCTTTATTAGGAGAGAACCCAGGGTGGGACTCCAGGGCCCCCTCACACCCCAGTGGCGAAGATACGTTAGACAGCTTAGGCCCTCTCCCCAGCTGCAATCCCCCTCCAGCCCCCCACACCAACCTTTTTTCCTGCCCGCGGCCTCGACCTGGGCTGTCGGAGGGCAGTGCCAATAGAAGTCTGGGCCAGAGGGGTCCACAAGGGCTGAGGGCTCACCAGGATTTTTTTCCAGTGTGCCACTGTCCCAGTCCAACCCTGACAAAACCTAATTAAAGCCAAAACCTTCACAATTGCCAAGGTTTGCTTGACTTTCTCTCAGTGCCGCTTGGGTTCCACATTATATATTCATTTCATATCTGGTTCTGCACCCTGCACTTGCACTCTACCTACATGATATTTCTTCTGAGTGTCTCTGATTGGAACACTGTAATTTTGGCTCCTATAACATATAAATACAGATGAGTTTATTTGTCTTTAAATAAACAAAAACTGGAAACCCTAATGGTGATTATAGCGGTGTCAACGTCTCCCTCTAACTGCGGTACACCCTAATGAAACATAATTGTTCATTTTGGGTTCTGAAGGCAAAAGTTTTAAGTGGCAACAACAGATTAAAGCTCGCTGTAACTAAATACATTGGAGTTATAAGAATAAGCACATTATGTAAGCGACTGAGAATGCACATTTAACTGAGGCTGTTGTGCCATGGAGAGAGAAAATAGGGCAGAAGCTTATTGGCTAACAGTTAATGTCCTATATAGACTATGACAGCATCTCTTTATTTCTTTTAATTTTCACATAGTAGGTACAAAAGTTACTTTTAATTAACATATCTGAAAAAGATCCCTGTCTGAAACCTTTGAACATAAAATGCAAAGACACTCAAAATAATACCATCAAAACTGTGATTAACTTCTGTCAAAGTAACTTTTTTGAGAGGTTTTCCACCTATATTTCTCATGCCTCCAACAAACCTGATTTTAGTTCCTTGAAAAAATGCCTGTGTGAAAAGACACTTGTATTTGGTACATTTGACACCCACAACCTCACCCTATCTGCTATGAGGTGGAAGAGTTGCTGTAAACATAATTTTTAGAAAAGGAAGTTGATTATGGAAATGGATAGATGATAGATAGATAGATAGATAGATAGATAGATAGATAGATAGATAGATAGATAGTCGATAGATAGATGATAGACAGACAGATAGATAAATAGATAGATAGATAGATAGATAGATAATAGATAGATAGATAGATAGATAGATAGATAGATAGATAGATAGATAGATAGATAGATAGATAGATAGATAGATAGATAGATAATCGATAGATAGATGATAGACAGACAGATAGATAAATAGATAGATAGATAGATAGATAGATAGATAGATAGATAGATAGATAGATAGATCGATGATAGATAGATAAATAGATAGATAGATAGATGATAGATAGATAGATAGATGGATAGATAGATAGATAATAGATAAATAGATAGATGATAAATAGATAGATAGATAGATGATAGATAGATAGATGATAGATAGATAGATAGATAGATAGATAGATAGATAGATAGATAGATGATAGATAGATAGATAATGATAGATAGATAGATAGATAGATAGATAGATAGATAGATAGATAGATAGATAGATAGATAGATAGATAGATAATAGATACATAGATACATAGATAGATAATAGATTGATAGATAGATAATGATAGATGATAGATAGATAGATAGATAGATAGATAGATAGATAGATAGATAGATAGATAGATAATAGATAGATAGATGATAGATAATAGATAGATAGATAGATAGATAGATAGATAGATAGATAGATAGATAGATAGATAGATGATAGATAGATAGATAGATAGATAGAAATCGATAGATAGATGATAGACAGACAGATAGATAAATAGATAGATAGATAGATAGATAGATAGATAATAGATAAATAGATAGATAGATGATAAATAGATAAATAGATAGATACTTAGATAGATAGATAGATAGATAGATAGATAGATAGATAGATAGATAGATAGATAGATAGATGATAGATAGATAGATAGATAGATAATAGATAGATGATAGATAGATAGATAGATAGATAGATAGATAGATAGATAGATGGATGGATGGATGGATAGATAGATAGATAGATAGATAAGATAGATAGATAGATGATAGATAGATAGATAGATAGATAGATAGATAGATAGATAGATAGATGATAGATAGATAGATAGATAATGATATATAGATAGATAGATAGATAGATAGATAGATAGATAGATAGATAGATAGATAGATAGATAGATAGATAGATAGATAGATGATAGATAGATAGATAGATAGATAGATGATAGATAGATAGATAGATAGATAGATAGATAGATAGATAATGATATATAGATAGATAGATAGATAGATAGATAGATAGATAGATAGATAGATAGATGATAGATAGATAGATAGATAGATAGATAGATAGATAGACACATAGATGATAGAAAAAATCTATATTGCATGTTTATGCCTATGGTTTTCTTTCACCAAATATTTTAGAGAACACTTTTGATCCTTCACATGTTTTTGACATAGAAGAGAATATGACTATGCATGCCTATTCTGTCCGTGGAATTCTCATTCAGGAATGAATATAACTGAACTGTTTCTTTCATGGATGGTTAAAATGAAACAACATTTATGTTGGCACGTAGCTAGAATAAGTTGTAGTAGGTAAAAAATTGAAAATTTTCTTGGAATCCCTCCACAGACTGAAAGAGTGGGGCCTCTTGAAATCCAGTTGAAACTAATGACATTTCCACTTTGGGTAGGAAGGAAGGGTTTAGAGTGGATGTCCCTAATGAATTGAGACACAGTTAATCACTGTCCCGTGCCGATGCCTGCTAAAGACTTCTTCTAATCCTACATTTTACTGTGAGTTTCCAATAAACTCTATTATAGGGTTTTTTAATTATTGAAAATAATATTTAAAACAGTACAAATACCCAAATCACCAAGGACTGCAAAACAAATTTGTTTAACAAAGAGTGGGCTGCACTTCACTGGAAACAATTAAGGAGATGAGATGGGGCATACGATGATACTGATACTTTATTACAATCTCATTTCTCTCAACTTTTCAAACATTCTGGTCTAAATAAACTTTTTTGCTTTAAAGGGTGATTTTCAGTTGTAGGGTATTTTTTGTGCTCGGGTCTATTGATACACTATAGGGTCAATTATACATTGCATTACGGTCTAGAACAAATGACGCAGTATAGTGATGTGCGGGTCAGGGAAAACTCAACCTGCAACTATCCCTAACCCACACCTGACCTAACCCTGCAAAGTGTTGTCATCTTAGGACACAACCCATTCATTTACACTACACTAGTGATATTCAACCTGCCAAACCAGTGATCAACCCATGGGTCACAGTGGGTTTCGGATCAACCCGCACATTACTTGTACACTATGTTGTATTCCATATATTTGTTATGATTTTATAAGTACGTGTTAGTGATGGGCGAATTTGCGCCGTTTCGCTTTGCCGAAAAATTTGTGAAATTCGCGAAACGGTGAAAAATTCGCGAAATGGCGCCGTTTTTGACGCCGGCGCTCATTTTTTGCGAAAAATTTTTTGACGCCGGCGAATTTTCGCGGGCGTTTCGCGAATTTATTCGCTGGCGGTGAATCTCGCAAATTCGCCGCGAATTCGCGCCTGGCGAATAGATTCGCCCATCACTAGTATGTGTAGCTGAGTGTACAATTGTGGAGGAAAAAAGAAACCAAAAATTCTCCAGAACCTTTTCCCAGTAACTTCTAAAGGTAACACCAGCTTTGAGATGGCGCAAATTAATGATTTCATTTTTGGTCTTAAGGTGGCCATACACGGGCCGATAAAAGCTGCCGATAAAAGCTTATTGGCCCGTGTATGGGGGCCCCCGACGGGCTTCCCCGATCAAGATCTGGCCGAAAGTCGGCCAGATCTCGATCGGATGGGATTAAAAATCCCGTCGGATCGCGGCCGCATCTGTTCGTTGATGCGGTCCCGCGATCCGACCGCCCGTTTGGCGAACGCTAGGATCCGATCGTTGGGCCCTAGGGCCCACGATCGGATCAGCCCGATATTGCCCACCTCAAGGTGGGCATATCGGAGGGAGATCCGCTCGTTTGGCGACATCGCCAAACGAGCGGATCTATCCGTGTATGGCCACCTTTAGTCTGGAACTAAAGGTACACGGCTTTTCACAGTTGTGATGCATATTGTCAGTCCATGGGTAACGACTACAATGGAGCATTGTAAATACTCCACTTAGAACAGCTATATATATATATATATATATATATATATATATATATATATATATATATATATATATATATATATATATACATATACACATGTATATATGCACCTTCTAATACACTCATTTTAATCATAAGAAATCTCAGTGTTGCTGGTCTTCTTTAGTATATTTGGGAATTTTTCACTGTGCACCAGGGGATGATATGGAGCTGCCCTGATCATAATATATATATATATGCCCCTCAAGGCTCTTAAACAAGCAACATTATGACATTAATACATATTCTTTCAGTATATACTTTGAGTATATACTATGTAGTAACGGAAGTTTCCACACTAAATAACAGGGTTACCATTTAAGAATAATTTCAGTTTTGCACAAGGCAAAAAATGGAACCTATTAGCCTGTTGGCTGCATAGGCAACATGTATAGAGGAAGAGGTTACAGCTGGTTAGTAAAACAAAACATAGGCTTCTCGGGTGTGCCGCCTCCCAGCTGTTGCTGAAATACAATGACCGACATCCTCGGGCTTCTAGTTAATTTGAGAATGGAAGGGCTTGTTACACACTAACAGATGACGATGGTTGGGCTAATTAACAGCAGAAAGTGTATGGCTACTATTACTGCTGCTCATATGGACGTAGCTTTAGTAGATGCAGTAGAGCAGTTATAGCTCTGTGCTGCTAGGCATGTGGCAGAAACAAGTTAAAAATTTTCCCTATAAGAATAACAGACTCTTACCATGCTTTTGGATACTCCCCTAATTTGTAAGATGCAATCGCATATGAACATTTAATTCTAATTTAATTGCAAAGTTATTATTATAGGTATGGAGTCCATCATCAGGAAACCCATTATTCTTGAAAGCTCTGAATTACAGGAGTCTCCCCTAGACTCCATTATAATCAAATAATTCAAATGATTTCATTTTCTCTGTAATAAAACAGTACCTTGTACTTGATCCCAACTAAGATATATTCAATCCATATTGGATGCAAAAAAAAAATCCTGTTGGGTTTATTTTATGTTGACATGATTTTTAGTAAGAAAAAAGACCCCTTATCTGAAAAAAAACAAGTTCTGAGCATTCTGCATAACAGATCCTGCACCTGTAAAATTAATATTATTATTATTGTTAACAAGCATTTATAAATTGCCAACATATTCCACAGTGATGTAAAATAGTAGGGCGCATACATGAAACATACAGATTATATACAAATACTGACAGATACAGGAGGTAAAAAGAAAACAAATCATCTCATTATAGCTCACATGAAATATCCAGTTCATAAAAAAAGCTTTGCATTATTCTTCAAAAGTGCAGTAAACTATTGGGCCGCAACATTCAGGTGTAGAAATAAAAGGGAGCTGTCATGCTGCTTATTCTGCAAATGAAAATGAAATATTCATCTGCACTTTGCATCTTGCCACCCTGGAATTTACTATTAGTGCCCACAGACTCAACTCTTTGCACTGCCAAATGTAACTGTTGTGCCAGCACATATGGCAGCACATGCATTTAGGTACAGAGCTGCATTATTTTATACCTGTCAGTACTGTACTTGGCATTGGATTTTTAATCAGTTACTAAAGAGCAACACAGACGTGTCTTGTGCTGCAAATTGGTGTCCCTAACTGCACTTACTCCTAGTCCTTATTAACAAATAAACCCAAGAGAGACCATAAAGAGATTGTTTACTTGCTTGACATTTATGTAATATATTTCTTCTTATTAAAATCCACAACTGCCTAGTGCCTAGTATAATGAGTTTATCAGTTAGCAGCGGGCAATAGTTAAAGACATTTTAAGTGAACAGTCTGGTCTCTCGTTATCCCACAGTTAAATAAATATCCAGCAAAACAATGTTAAATCAGCCTGGAGCAGCCACAAATTCCTACCAAATAACCACAGATGAAGAACGCTTAGTAGTAAGTCATGTAAAAAGTTATACTGAAAACTAGCAGGATCTTGGATCCCATATTCTGAGGTGCCTGCAGCTGGAACAGAGCGCTTCTAATGCCACCCCATTGTCCTGCACAGGATTCTCTTATCACCTTGAGGGATTAACGGATTCCTAAAAGGACATCGCTGTGGGGCAAATATTATTACAAACGCACAGGGTGGTTTAAGGTGTTTTGCCTGACATATTTTTTCTCAACTAAAGATATGACTTGTGATGTACATTCACTCCATTTTAAGACACTATAATTTAACCGAGGGTTAAAACACAAAAGAGAATTCACCAAAAGATGCCCAGGATTATTCAATTCCTGGTGACATTTGGGTGCAGATTTATCAAGGGTCGAATTTTGAAGTAGAAAAAGTTCGACCATCGAATTGGAATACTTCGACTTCGAATATCGAAGTCCGAAGTTTTTTTTACATAGAATTTGGCCATTTGTGGTCAAAGTAGAATCGTTCGTTCAAACGATGGAATCCTGCTTGTGTATTTCAGATTTTTTAAGCTTTTTTGTATATTTCAATGTAATAGCCTTTTATTGTGCCTCTGCGTTTTCATTAGTCATATTAAAGGGGTTGTTCACCTTTAAATTAACTTTTAGTATAATGTAGAGAGTGATATTCTGAGACAATTTGCTACTGGCTTTAATTTTTTTTTATTATTTGTGGTTTTTGAGTTATTTAACTTTTTATTCAGCAGCTCTCCAGTTTCAAATCTCAACAACCTGGTTGCAAGATTCCAATTACCCTAGCAACCAGAGATTGATTTGAATAAAGGACTCTAATATGAATAGGTGGCCTGAAGAGAAAGACTAGTAATTCAAATAGTAACAATAACAATACATTTGTAGCCTTACAGAGCATTTCTTTTTTTAGATGGGGTCAGTAACCTCCATTTGAAAGCTGGAAAGAATCAAAAGAAGAAGGCAAATAATCCAAAAACTATAAAAAAATAAAAAATGGAGACCATTTGAAAAGTCTTTTAGGATTTGCCATTCTATAACATACTAAAATATTAACTTAAAGATGAACCACCCATTTTAATGATTACATGCTTTTGTATTGCCTCCTGGCAAAATGGTTCCAAAACAATTATTTTCTTGATTGTGTTTGGACACAGATTAACAAAAATACGCAAATATTCTTAATATAAAATAATATAATAAAATATATCATGCTTAATATAACATTTTAAGAATGTATCTCATTCAGGTTTCTGTTTGGGAGTTCAGCTGAATCTCAGCGGCAGGAATTGTAAATGGTAAAAATGCCCATAAATATTTTTTTACAAAATCCCATTTTGCAATGTTATATTCTTCATTCAATAGTCATTATATTGCAAATTGTTATTACTCATAACACATACAGCATGGAAGGCCTGCTTAGAGGTGGCATCGTAGTGACATTTTTGGTAAAATTAGTTATACGCACTGCACACTGGAAATGTATTGGATTGCAAAAGCTATATTAAATTCCCACAAAGCAATCATATTTTGCACAGCCTCTACTTTTTGTAATGACTTTTATTACATTTCCCCATAAGCAGTGGCTTAACTAGAGTGCGCCAGGCCCCTTAGCATAAAAATCTTCAGAGGGGCCCGGCGCAATCTGATCCCCATCCATCCACCCAACCCTCCCTCCCACTTCCCGTGTCGCCTACACCCACTCCCAGCCGCCGCCCACTCCCCGCCTCCTCCCACTCCTGCCACTTCCTGCCCCATGCCGACTTGCACCCCCATTCCCCAAGAGAGGCTGGGGAGGGGTTTTTTTTGTTAGCTATAGAGATTATAATTATGCTACTGCCCATAAGTGTGACTTGAATTCTCTGGACAACTGCAAATGATAATTATTTGCTCACATCTAGGGTTGCCACCTAACCAGAAATTTTACCAGCCTGGGCAGTAGGCTTGATGCTAAAGCTATACAATTGAAAGAAAAATCAAAATATGGGAAAAAAGAGCAGCATATTTTATTCTCCCACTTAAATATTCAAAATATTAAATATTCAGATTCTGTGAGATATTCAGCAGTGTATTTTGTGAAAGTTTTGGTATACAGGTAAGGCATCAGTCATCCGGAAACTCGTTATCCATAAAGCTCCGAATTACAGCAAAGCCATCTACCATAGATTACATTTTATCCAAATAATCCACATTTTTAGAAATGATTTCATTTTTCATTGTAATAATAAAACAGTACCCTGTACTTGATCCAAACTAAGATGTAATTAATTCTTATTGGAAGCAAAACCAGCCTATGGGTTTATTCAACATTTACATGATTTTCTAGTAGACTTAAGGAATGAAGATCCAAATTACAGAAAAATCCATTAGCCGAAAAACCCCAGGTCCCAAGCATTCAGCATAATAGGCCCTATACCTGTATTAGGAATTCAGTTTATCCCTATAAATTTTGGAAAATTGCACTGCAGAAACCAGAACTATTAAAACGTGTGTATTTTTACTATTTCTATATTCAAGAATTCTGCTGCTCCTGACACTTTAACTCGCAGTTACAGTTAAATCATTGTTTCTAGATACGTCAGCATCAATAAATATGGCACTGAGTGGCAAATCAGACTTGGCTATAAAGGTATGAATTTGCTAAATTCGTGCAGCTCAGTGGACATCATTAAAATAAAATAAGCAAAGAAAAAACACCAAAAACACTTAAGTAATCCAATAAAATTGCAACCAATTTGTCTGAAACATTGCTTGTAAAATTGTGAAGGGGATTCAGAAAACAGTAGGGAAAAAGGAAATGAAACATTAAAAATGTGAAACAGAGAGGAAATTATAAAAGCATAAAGCTTGTGTCCCTGAGGGAACAGCTGTACATGATAATCCCTCCTGGGCTTGTCTCTTCGGAATTCCCTTCCTTCCTCCTGTCCTCTTCTAATAGCTCCCCTCTTTCTCCAGGACAAAACTAGTCCTTTGTGCTTGGTCTCGGAACAACATTAAAAACAGGAATGGGGAAATTGTAAACAGGAGGCGTTTGGCCTACAAGCCAAGGCACACAGGCCTCTGAGGCCTACTGCATGCTAAGCAAAGAAACAGATCTTTGTTGCTAAAGGGATTAAGAGGCTGCAGTATTTCTATGCACTGTTAAGGCATTCAGCTGGCCTGAAGTTGGGGCTTTGTAAAGAGATACCTGCATTATATATCTGGGAGCGGAAATCATTCGTACTATTTATACAATCTGGGTAATGTGATATTGTTTGACTGCTGAAAGTCTTTGCACGAGCAAAGGGGCCTCATCGCTAGCTGCTCTGATGCATTCTACAGTCGGAAAAGCAGCACTGACCTGTGCCTTTACTTAACCGTTTAAACCCGTTGCCCTGTAAGGCATGACTGATAGGACTGCAGATTTTTCTATATTATGTATATTCTTTAATGTACAACGACAAACGAGTGAAGTATTTTTTGTTTTATAAACCAAATATTTGTTTCATTTTAATATATGTCTTGTTTTTCTTTCCACATCCTTCTTTGATAAGAACTCTGACCACTCACTCATTTTCCTGCAAGGCAAAGGGAGTAAATGTGTGGGTAGTAAAGTCAGTAAAGTAGAGACGCATGAGGAAACTGGTTAAATTCCATTTTTAAAATGTTATAGTCAGCTGCATCTAAACACACTTCTGCACTTCCACAGGGTTTCCAATACCTCCTTCCTGCTTTATCCAGTGAATGGAGCGCAAATGAAATTACTGGCAATGGCAAACCCTGGAGCTACTAACACCCTAGACCTGGTGGGTGCTCCAGGGTTCCCTTAGTTGGTTTGTGGCAATAGAAGCACCAGACTTGCACCCATTGACTCGAATACAAATGTTGTTTGATGGAGTGCTTGGAAGTGACGCCAACTACACTACTATAACTACATAGTAAACTTGTAATTGGTTTGTATCAAATCGCAAACACAATTGCGTCAATTTAATGCATGCAGCAGACACAATTTGAAGCAGGCCCGGACTGGCAATCTGTGGGTTCTGGCAAATGCCAGAGGGGCTGCTATAAGGTCCCATAGAAAGTCACTATTTAGTGGGCTGGTGGCTGTCTGGACCTCTGTGTGGGCTGATTGGGCCTCTGTGTACCTGAAAATGCCAGGGCCTATTTTAATTCTCAGTCCGGACCTGATTTGAAATTATGTTGGAAATTCTCTTTTTAGAGAAGTTCCCCATGCTTTCACTGGTACCGTCCATTGGATTGAATTCAAAATACCTGAGACTGCCAGTAGTAGCAATTTTCAGTACAGAAAAGAGCATTTGGCACAATTCAAATAGTATAGGACAGTTCTGGGCACTTCTCCACTTACTCCAATATGTCCCAGATGCCATAAACCTTATGGCTGAGATTCAATATTTGTAACATAATATCTGATCATCCTGAGATTCAAAATAGAGGAAACCCCGAATCCTTTGCGAAAGATATGGTGAATACCGAACCGAATCCTAATTTGCATATGCAAATTAGGGGTGGGAAGGGGAAAACATTTTTTACTTTTTTTTTGTGACAAAAAGTCACACGATTTTCCTCCCCACCCCTAATTTGCATATACAAATTAGGATTCTGATTCGGTTCAACCAGGCAGAAGGATTCGGTCGAATCCGAATCCTGCTGAAAAAGGAGGAATCCTGGCCGAATCCCGAACCTAATCCTGGATTCGGTGCATCCATAGACTGATATAAAAAGGTCTACAGAATCATATTTTCTGGCATCAGTCTCCTATAGCATGAAGTACTGGTCATTTCTTATGTAATTATGTTATATTCTACAGCAATCTAACTAAAGGCTGCCCACCAAACAATGTCCCCACATCTGCAGATGAACTGAAACATAACCACCAAACCATGTAGAATTCACAACAGTAGACATTTACTAGGACAATGCTAATATAGGGATCAGCTTTCTGCTGCTACATCTTTGTAATGTCCTGGCCCATTTGTATCGTTGCTTGCTGATAGAACAAATAATATAATAATAATTATAAGAAGTTATCTCGTGGTTTATCATGTGAAAAGTCATGGACGAGATTCAATTCAAGGAGAAAAAACTTTTCTCCAAATTAATTTTTCAGTTTTTTCCAATAGACTTCAATAGAGTTTTCATGTGATAAACCTTGAGATAATTCTCAATTGAATTGCGTCTCAAGTTGAATTCATGATAAACCCTTTTCTCACTGAATTGAATCTGGCCCAATGTACTCGAATAACATTTTTCCGTAATTCACTCAAGCTTTGCAGGAAGAGCAGGGTACAGATTCTTTATCTGCATCATCATCTATCAGCAGACTCCCTTATCCTGTTTTCCAGTCCATACAACCAAAAACCATGCTGGAATTCAAAATTTAAGAAAGCATTTCTAAAAAAAAAAAAACATACTGTAACTATTAATAGAATTTTAGTTTACGTGTCATAGAGTCTCATTCTCAGCCAGCTGTCTCCAACATGTGGAAATATCGGAGTTTGCGTCAAACCCCCATAACTAATGCATTAGTCATTTTTCTCACTGAATTGAAGCAGATACTGTGAATTCAATGACATAATTTATGATTCAATGATAAACAGATGTGGTAGGATTGTTGTTGGCCAGGAACCCATCATTCTGCACACCGGATTTTCTGGAAAAAAATGTCCTTGAATGTTGTTTCTGAATGGTGTCTAAATGCACGTCTAGGGTTGTGTCACAGCTGGCTTGAGCAGTGCAAGTCCAGGAGCGCATGTATCACAAGGCAATGAGGAATTAAGGAATTCAGCATTCTCAGCATCCCTGTGACAGATGGATAAAACATCAGCATTTGCCGTAAACACATTGGACATACAGTATAGGATATTTGAGGTATAGAACTATAAACATGCAAGTTGATTGTATGAAGCTAAAGGCAAAGGAACTTATATAACGTTATCATAATACATCCTTTATAATATACATCCTAAAATTCTAATTTATTAGTGTAGTTTTATTCCTGACAGAGGTCCCCAGATGCTTTTCAATGGTTCCTGTCTCCTTTGATGATAAAGTTAATCAGAGACAGTTGCTGAGTCACATGAAAAAGTTACACATTATACAATGGAAGGTAAAAATATAATTATGGAGTTATGGGATCTCTTATAGAATAGAATGCCAATGACCTGCATTGAATAAACCCAATAAGATTATTTTGTTACCAATATGGTTCATGCAGCTTACTTCAGACCAATTAGATGTGGTGCTTCTTCCCTACACAGTCTGGATGACACAATTGGGATATGAATGCACCCTGCAGTGATAACTAAGTGGTGTGCTGCAAGAAAAAGTTGTTGCTCATGCAGCTTAAGGTGGCCATACACTATTAGATCCGTTCATCGTCAAACCAGCGGATTCTTAATCCTATATGCCCATTTACGGCTGGGTGATATCGGGTAAATCCAAACGTTCGGCCCTGGGGATTACAATGCTGCGAATGGGCGCCAGCGGGTCGTAAGACTGCATCAACTAGCCGATGCAGTCCCGAATCGTAGAAAAACTTCACTGATCGATATCTGGCCCATTTTTGGCCTGATATCGATCGGGAGGACCCGTCGGGAGCCCCCACACATGGGCAGCTAAGCTGTGGTCTAAAGTGGTCTAAAGTATATCGGCAACTTTAATCTGCCTGTGTATGACCACCTTTAGTTACCATCAAGTACAAGGGACTGTTCTGAGACCTAGAACCTCAACATGTAGATACAGGTATGGGATCCATTGTCCAAAAACCTGTTATCAAGAAAGTTCCAAATTATGGGAAAGTCATCTCCTATAAACTCCATTTTATCCAAAAAAATATTTTTTTTAATGATTTCCTTTTTCTCTGTAATAATAAAACAGTATCATGTACCTGATCCAAACTAAGATATAATTAATAATTACTGGAAGCAAACCCCAAACTATTGGGTTTATTTAATTTTTCTGCATGATATTCTAGTAGACTAAAGGTCTACTAGAAAGCAACTCGATGCCATATTTTTGGAAGCTACCTGTCTTAGGGTGCCTTGAAAATTGGCATTTTGACACCAGCCAGGCAACCATAGACCTACTGTTGGCTATTAAATACTGTACAGGCGATCACCACTGTTAAATATGTCAGATATTAAATTGACCCATGTCTGAAATTTCATGAGAATCTAATTACTCACTTTGGTCCATGGTTAACATCTCTTGACATTTTTGTTCACATGGAGTCATAGAAACCAGAAAAAGAGTTGCTTGACCCCAGAAATGCACACCAAAAAAAGTTTAGAACAACTTTCCACAGGAAAGCACCTAAAATAGGTGGGAGCTTCCAGGGGGGATTATAATAACTCTAAACAAAAAATGGAAAAAAAGAACCCTCCTAAATTGAACTGCACTTGAACTAAGGTTTAATGAATATACAAAAATCTTTATTCCTTATGCAAAAAAATGTATTAATGGTTTTGTTGCTAAAAGCATCTATTAGAAATAGCACAGAGGGGATCATATAGGAGATGGGTTTCAAAAATGGTTACATGAAGGGTAAATCCCAAATTTAAATAAAATCATGAGAGAAATCCATATTCAGACAAATTAATAAAGTATATGCCCATCAGTAGCCAGGTACCACAGGATAACCATGAGAGCACACCAAATACTGGCTGACCAGAACCAAATAAAGTCCATATTTGCCTAGAGTAACCTGCCCAATGCATATTTGGTCCACATGTTGGCTTCCTTATGGTGCCCCTGAGGAGTACATTGGGTTGATTACCTTTGGGACATTTGGACTTCAAATTTGGATCTGCAACATAGCCAGTCATCTCCATCTATCTTTGTACAACTGTCTGTCGGAACCAAGATTAGTTATTTTGACAATCGGTAAAAAAAATCACAGCGTCCCATCAAAAAGTGATATATGAGTTTTAAATAACTTGTAGAATGTGAGCATAAAAATAACATATATTCAAATACTGTATTGAAAATATGAAATGTAAGGTGTAAACTCCCTAATAGGCATGATAGTACAATAGATAATCGTACAAAGGGAATGGGGAATGTTAAAGAATGTTTCCTTGTGCATAGAAGGTGATAATATTTGAGTTCAAACTTACATGTCTCTTAGGTTTCAGACAGAGATCATACGAAAATCATTTGTTCTCTAGAGAAGCGGGGATATGTCTTATATGAAGCACCATGCACCTAGCGACTAAAGGCGATTTCAACGTTATCTCCCTTTTTGACGCTACTGTGGTTTACTAATATGTCACAATTGAAAATCATCATGTGCACTTCACATAATGGTGATAGAATGGTGAGAATTTTGTCTCTTTCCTGATTTTTGATACTATGATTGGCTATGATCTTGATCCACCCCTGAATTGCATCATATGTACGATTTTAACAAATTCAAATGCAAAACAGACACTCGTTTGGGCTTGGGCAAAGTCGTAGACTGATGCGAGTATAAATAATATAGCAGGCAATAATTTTCAGCCCATTCATTCCAAGGACAAGATATTTAACAGTTGGGCACTAGGACCTGGCACTAAGCTGGATACCTTACAACTGAAAGTTCAGTACAGTAGGTACATAGACAAAAGAGTCTCCAGGGACCTTAGTCATGCTTTTATTAAGTGTCCTATGTAAGCAGCAATATATGAGAGGGTGTCTCTAGGAAACAGACATCATTTGATTGATCCCTGCCACCCATCAATTCCCACACCATTGGCAGTGAAGCAATGGAATGGGGCTGAACTGAACGACATTAGGCATTGTGGGGTTTTTTCAATTCTCAACTACTGCCCTGCCCTCCAGCAAAAACTGGGCTAATTGTCTTTGCCTTAGCCAAGGAAATTTGCTAGTTAATTAAACTCACGCACTGTGAAAAATTCTCTGGGAAAAAAACAAAGTTCTGCTTAAAAATGATGACCTCTAATCTTTTACACAAGCAACGTGTCCTGAAGTCATCAAGCGTTAAAGGAACGTTCCAGCAATGTGTCGGTGTTGTTTTAGGCTCCGTGCTCATGGATGTTCCATCTACTGGGCACTATTCCCATTACAGACACATGCAAATCTCATATAGTTTCTGTTGATGTGTTTTCCTTACAGCTTCATGTCTCTGTTGAGGTCCATGCATGAGTCTAGGGTTTCTTTGTGAACTATGTGTTCCCTATGTATGTGTTCCTGTTCAGTGTATGAAAAAGTTGTTGAAAGGTTTTTTGACAAAGCCAGTGAGACACAGCAATGGGGTGTCTGTAACTTTATTTTCAGCCCCTCATTGCTTGGCACATTGTGTTGTGCATTTTTATGGGGTGGTTCACCCTTAAGTTAAAGTTTAATATGTAGAATGGTTACTTCTTAACAACTTTTCATGTGGCCATCATTTTATCTTTTTTCCAGTTTTTTAATTATTCTTCTGAATCTTTCAGGTTTCAAATGGGGGTCACTGACCCCATCAAAAAATCAAATGCTTTATAAGGCTTCAAATGTATTGTTATTGCAACTTTTTATTTATTATGTATTCAGGCCCTTTCCTTTTCATATTCCAATCTCTTATTCAAATCAATACATGGTTGATAGGGTAATTTGGACCCGAGCAACCAGATTGCTGAAAATTGAGATAAATAAATGAATAAAAAGATAAATACCTCAAAATCCACATATTTTTCAAAATTTTATTAGGGATATCCTATACGGGATACCCATGGCCTCCCCTATTTTGAGTGACATGTTTGGTACCCAAAGCAATGACAAAGAAATGCAAAAAAACAGGAGATGCTGATCCTCCACTCCAGTTGAAGCCATTAAGTCCAACTATATAATAACCCAGGCGCATTTTGTGGCAAGACGACAAAGGTCCAGGTCTACGGCAAAAGAATTTCAGAATTGAGAAAGAAGTTGAGGAAATGGACTGGGAAGAGGAGCAAAGAGTGGTGCCAGCCTAGGCACCTGGTTTTAAATCAGGGCCTGCTTCTACCTTCTTCCACAAGCCTTTTGATATGCCCTAAGTCCCTCTCATAGCTCTACCTCTATACAACAGACACCTGTCCTACTTACTAAATCCCCTCCTGATTCAACCTTTGGCATGACTTTGTCCCTTCGTGTCACGGCTCTGCCCCCTAACGTCACAGTCCCATCCCCTTATGGATCCATTCAGCCTCAGCTGGTATTATCTCTGCCAAAAGGTGGCCTCCCTAAGGTGTAGTGAAAACGAAGCAGCTCTAATGCGAGAAGGTATGGTTTCCAGGAATTGATGCAAAAGTGGAGGCACACATTCAGTTACATGCAGTAATGATTAAAAGGTTAGCTCTTTGCTTATATAAAAAAATAAAGTGGGAAATTACTGGGGAAGGACAGACAGACTCATATATGACAGATCTTAGATGGCTCTCTATCCCTCTCAAACCTGTAACTCCCATTAGGTTTGTGGATTGCTGTACATGTTAAAGTTTTTTGGAAACTTCCATAAAAAAAATAATACAGACCATTATCACTTGAATTTCTTTATAACACCCTTTAAATAAGAGGCTGTCAAGGCAACTGTGTCTGCTTATTTGATCAGAGGAAAAGTGCACTAGTGGTGGTACTAAAATGGCACATTAAGCAGATGCACATTTAGAAGTATTTTATAGGTTAGGTCTAAGAAAGGATTTCAGAATCCTATGGCAATGTACATTTTTTCCTTTATAAAGTTCAATATTGGTTGTGATGGGGCATCAAGAAACAGCCTGTCAGATAATATAAACAGAACTGTAAAATGT
The DNA here is from genome assembly GCF_017654675.1 of Xenopus laevis. NCBI lineage: Eukaryota > Metazoa > Chordata > Amphibia > Anura > Pipidae > Xenopus > Xenopus laevis. The sequence goes on from NC_054375.1 coordinate 44,876,568, forward strand.
TGCCAGAAAAAAATGTCTCTGCTTAGAAATGTACACAGTTTGGCCCTGCTTTGGAAACGAGGGACATATATCACACACTTCAAATGAATCTCGTAGGCAAGTGAGAAATATTTTGGGTGAAATCAAACAGTTGAGTTAAAAGGACACTGGTTACAGTTAAATGTTGACTCTCCCTAGGGTCACGATCTCTGCTCCAAGTCTGAGCCAAAGTGCACAAGTGAGAGGCAGTATGACTTCCAGCAGTACCGGAAATTATAATTTCATGTTTAATGTTCATAAAACGAATAGAACAAAAAGGCAAACATATATACTTTTGGGTTGTTTTTGTGCTTCAAACTATCCAGTGTCTGGCCCAACTGTATATACTGCATATGGGACCATTCTGCATTAATTTTAGGTTCTGTAGTATCGGAGGGGATTGAACTGTACTATATGCCTTTATACCTATAATCTAGGGATGCACTGAATCCAGGATTCGGTACGGGATTCGGGCAGGATTCGGCCTTTTTCAGCAGGATTTGGCCGAATCCTTCTGCCAGGCCGAACCATAGCAATGTGAGTTCCCAAAATATCCCGTATTTATATCAGATTTTTGAGATTTAAAATCTGGGCAGGTAAATCAAGCAATCAGTAGTAACAAAAATGAGGCATGGCAGATTTTGTTTCATGTTACGAGACTGCTTACTATAGTGGTATCCCCACCGATCACATTTACAGTATATTATAAGTCCCATTTCTTTTTGGTGGATTTCTTCTAACGTTTGTAAGACTAATGCTGTCTAACTTCTTTCGTGTTGTGGGCCTATACCTATACCCTATAACCCTAAAGACCCAAAGTATATTGCAATGGTGATGACATAAAACAAAGTCTGTGGAGTCAGTGGGCAGACTGAGGGCCAAAAATGCCTTGCAGTGCCACATCGAGACTGCACACCTCCAGTTCCTCTAAGCCAGTGGTCCCCAACCTGTGGCTCCGGAGCAATATATTGCTCACCAACGACTTTAAAGGTGGTCTCAGTGGCCTCAAAGCAGGTGCTTATTTTTTATTTCCTGGCTTGGAGGTACGTTTTGTTGCATAAAAACCAGGTGTAAGGCCAAACAGAGTCTCCTGTAGGCTGCCAGTCCATATAGGGGTTAACAAATAGTCAATCACAGCCCTTATTTGGTACCCCCCAGGAACATGTTTCATTATTGTGTTGCTCCACAACTCTGTTTATATTTGAATGTGGCTCATGGGAAAAAAAAGTTATTGATGTTCATTTAATATATGAAATATTTCCAGTTCACCATGAACAAGTGTGATTTTAAAATACACACAATATACTTGGAAAGTGAAGTACACTGAGACATCAGATTTCCAGTTATGTGGTTTCCATTGCTAATAAAGAAACCTCCAAGGCTCTGCTGAACCCAACAACACAGTCCTTTAATAAAATAAGTGAGCTCACCGTCTTCTGAAGAACAAAATTCCATAAGAGAAACCTCATCCCCAAATACTCTGACCCATATTCATTGTCGCTTTGCCCAGTGGCAAAAAAAAAAAAATCCAAAAGGGCGATGATTTTTATTCAGGAAAGACTTCCTGTGGGAGCAGCTAATTCAGGCCTGAGTGGAAAGGATGCGGCTTTGAATAAAAATAACCCAGCAATTGTCACTGGGCTCAAAGGGAATCCGATGGTAGAGGCATTCCTCAAGACTAAGGTACTTCCTGCCTCTTCAAGGGACTTGCTCTGGCGTGGAGAAATAAAAACACAAATGCACAAAAAAGGCTTGATAAATGGAAGCTATGTTTAAAATGCAAAAAAAAAAACAGAGGAAGAATAGAAATACTGAGCGGCTGGTGAGGCACGAAACTACGGTGAAGAAATAGGGACATACAAGAAATGTCGTTTCAGGTGCCTCATCATTCTCTTCTGGAAAAAATTAGATAGGGGGTATTCTAATCTTTCAAACTTTAAAAGCATGATCTCTTCTGTCTAATCAAGTGTCACATGTTTGGCACTAGAACTGTACATATTTCTCATATTTCTTGCATAGTTCACAATTGGCGTGTATATCTGCTCCTAAGGAGTAAGTATACATACAAATTTAAATGAAATCATATTGTGGTCTTATCACGAAAAACTCCAGTTCAAGGGTTGCCTAGAATTGGAAATCTCAAAATAATCGAAAAAGACCCACTGATGCGGTAGCAAGAATAATTCTAAGATGTAAAAATGTTTATTAGGACATGTGTAGCCTAATGCGTTTTGTGCAAAATGGGCACTTACTCATATGAGTAAGTGCCCATTTGGCACGAAATGCCTTAGGCTACGCCTATTCTTGCTACTGCATTTACTATCAGTGGGTCTTTTTCACTTATTTTGAGATTTCCTATTTAACATACTGTCTTTGGAGACTGCTCAGATGAAGAATGCCAAATAGCAGGTCCAACACATACATTTAATTCTAAATAGTGACAGCAAGCATTTTGGGGTTTATGTAATAAAAGGCACAACATTTGCCCAGGGGCAGTAACCCATAGCAACCAATCAGCATGTACACCTGTTTAAAAGCAAACAGCTGCTTTATATGCAATATTAATAAGACCAAAACTTTGTCTGTAGCTGTAAATGAAAATGACATATTATCCCTTTTACTAAGACAGATATTAAAATGCAATAAAAATGGAGGTTATCACAAGAGCAAATATATTAGAAATTCCTATCATTTATTCTTGCTTTGGCACATTGGGGCGCCAGTTCATTTCCTGCTGTACAAACCACAAGATTAGCAAGGGATGGAACAAAGGAATATGGATTTCCACAGTTTGTAAAGAAAAAAAAAGCATACTTTTACATTTTCTGTCAAATTCTGGCATTTTCTTTTCACATACATACACATCTTGAACTTGCATAATGCGTTGTTTAATATATGAGTATTTGCCGATTTTTTTAAACAATATTTTTATTAAAAGATAGAGGTTGTGTCTAGAAAGGGAACTCAAAGTCAAATGCATTAAAGTACCAGCTTACTTGCAGCAGTGTTACATTCACCCTTAATTTATTACAAAACTGGGGCTCTAATCTATCAAGCGTAGCTCTCCAGTGCCTAAAATAGCATTCTCCTTCATCTTTTTTTAAAAATTAATTTACAGCCTTGTTTTAAAAATAGAATTGCCTGTCAAAAGGAGTGTTTTATGGCTGCTTGCTCTGTATGTGTGTCTGCCAATATATACTGCAGAAATGTGGCCATCAATTACAAGAAATGTCTTGAAAAATCAGGGAGGTAATGGTTATTGAGAATAATAAAGATTACGGGGGTTACTTAATAAAATTGTGTTAGGATCTATATATTTTCATTTATTCAAATGAGTGGGTGCTGCCCATGAACTCAATGGCACCAGAATTCCAATGACAAAAGAATGCTTGCTTAGCAGGCAACAACCATTCATTTAAACATCCTTCAGCTATATGAGTACTATTCTGCTTTGCTTTGCCTTCTATTTGGTGCAATGTTCCTTTAAATTACAAGCAGTACATTAAAATGTTGCTCATAGGTTTCCATTAATCTATTTCTGCAATTGAAAGAGGTGCTAGACAGAGACAAGGACAGCTCTTCGGATTAATATTAAGTACAGAGGGCATAAACGGTTATAACACGGACCAATTCCTGTATCATTCAGGTTTAACAGAAGACAAGGTTATCGCATGAAATATTTAATAGACAGAACTGGCACTCTATGCGCCCGTGTTAATAATTGACAAATTCTGCTGAGTATGTTTTCTTCATGGATAGGTACAGAACATTGCACTCAGTATTTTGCTCTCAGACTGGTGGGGGCAAATGAAAGGGACAATAATACTGGCAAAAGGTCATACTATGCAGCCAATAAGGCTATCGGTACATAGAAATTATTTATTTTAAGTTACAAAGATGAAAAAAACAACAGTTCATTATGGATGGTGTTTGATTAATGTGTGCTTGCATCTATTGATACAGACTAGTGATGGGCGAATTTATTTGCCAGGCGCAAATTCGCAGCAAATTTGTGCGATTCGCCACCGGCGAATAAATTCGCGAAACGCCTGCGAAAATTCGCTAACGAAAGTTCGCTGGCGTCAAAAACAAATTGTCGCAGTTTCGCAAATTTTTAGCTGTTTCGCCAATTTCGAGGGAAATGGCGCAAATCGCCCATCACTAATACAGACTGTTATGGGAATCATTGAACTGCCATGTTCAGGGTGGCAGTACCTATGAGGTTCACTAGTGTCAATAGGCGCACTTGCATGCAATTCATCAGAGCATATTGGGCAAGCACAGCAGAGATTGGTGCAAATACGTGGAAAAAAACAAAACGTTTCTACATAGAGAAGGACAAAAAAAGGGGCTTGAAGGAGAAGGAAATGTTGAAATTAAGTAAGCTTTATCAGAAACGTCTATATATACATCAGTAAACCCTCAAAGTAATGCTTCCCTGAGTCCTCGGTCAAAAGAAACACCACATTTATTTCCTTCTATTGTGTATACATGGGCTTCTGTATCAGACTTCCTGTTTTCAGCATAAACCTCCAGGGCTAGGGCTTGAGCATGCTCAGTTTGCTCCTCTCTCCCTCCCTCCTCCCCTCCCTGCTGTAATCTGAGCCCAGAGCTATGAGTGAGCAGGGAAACTCAGTCCGGATGTGATGTCACTCACACCAAGTGAATATGGCAGCTGCTATCCTAAATAAACAGAGAGGTTCTAAAGCTGTTTACTTTACAGTAAAGCATTCTACCGAATAAATATAGTGTTATAGCTTGCACTATTGTGGCTAATCTACTGACAATAAACTGCTTCAGTACCTTTCCTTCTCCTTTAAAAATAAAACTAAGTACTCAGAAATGCATTAGGCTAAAGTATGCAATAGGGAGTAGGGGGGCTGTTTCAAAAAAGAATGTTTAAAAAAAAACCAAGGTTAAAGTTGTCAGAATTCACACATTTTTCTAAATTTGCCTATTTATAAGACTACAGCTCCACCAGAAATTCTATTCCCATGCTACCAGTACTACTGTCAGGCAACTTCAGCTCTGCTCAGTTTTACTTGTTTCGCTCTATTTAGAAAGTTATTTGCCATCCACTTCAACCACAATCCCCCTGGAATTATTTCACCAGCTCAGACATGAGGAAATGCCATTATTTTCTAAGAGAGGATGAAGAACTTCTGTTTGGCACGGGGAGAGAAGAAGCCATCGTTATTTTACCGCACAGAGATAATCAGGCCAAAGTTATGAAATCAATTCCAATTACATTCACTTTCATTCCCATTTTACTGACAACATTTCCGCTAGTGGCTAAAAACCAGTTCCACTTTTCTCTCAGTTTGCTGGAAACTATTTCAAGCTCTATAAATCTTCTATAACATTGTTGATGAAAAGAGGAGTTATATGGGGATGTAGTAAATGTCTTATTTTACCACTATATAAATAAGGCCCAAGGTTTTGCATATACTGGGACTGAGTTCCAATTATACTTTTGCACTTCTCCTTGTACTGAAATTGTCATTAGCAAAATATGTCCCTGAGTCGACTCTAACCCACCTTAATCCAACCAAAGAGGGACCCGGGCAGGAACATGAGTAAGCACCACTATTCGTTTGTAATGTCAGTAGTAAGGTCAGGCCTAGGCAGAAAAGTTGGGGAATGACTGGGATGGCAGTGAATATAACTGCCATCTGCCCACGACCAGTGTCAGACTGGGATTCCAGGGGCCCACCAGAAAACCTTAGACCGTGGGCCCATTTTGCAAACTATTATTCCTCCTTTCCTCACTCAACCTCCTTATTCTCCTAGGGGGATGTAATAAAAGTCTGTAACAGAAAAAATATTCGCAGTGCGAAAAATTATGCCTTCGTGCAAACAAATTTTTCTTTGTACGAATTTAATATAGCTTTTGCGAACCCAGAAACTGTTTAGCGACCTCTTTTCCGAAAGTGGAATAAGGTTTGCGAATTTTATAGTTTGCGCTAGTGCGCGGTGAATGTAATAAATCTTCTTCCTGAAAAAGTTGTTGTGTTTGCTCCAAAAGATTACAAAACCTTCAAGCACTTCTTAAAAGTGGGCAACGCGCAATTAAAATTCGCCATGCATATTCGCAATGCAATAACAGTTTAAGGAAGAATATTACCTTGTGAAATACTCATTTTTATTCTTATTAGTGCAAATTGTTTTGCTCTTTGCGACTTTTATTACATTCCCCACTAGTCTTTATTATGTACTTGCTCTATTCAATTAATCGTTTTTCCCATAAATAAATATGGAATGACCATGAAATATGCTACATGGTTAGAAGCAAGAGCACAGGGAGTTTTCCTGATATCCCGTTGGGCCAGTCCGACACTGCCCACGACCCATTTCTGGGCCTGAACCTTGGCCAGCCCATCACTAGTACCCATGGTTATAAGCGTAGAAGATGCAACTGCTGGGGGTATAATAGGGTAGTAGGAAGCAGTTCAATAAACGAAAAATTACTTTAAGGGGGCGTAAAATAATTTTAATGTAGGGCTCGGTAAACTTGTATTTAATCTACTGATTATGATTAAGGGATACAATCCCGAAACGCGTTAGGCGGTATACAGCAGCCTTTTCCCAATAAATCTATCCAGAAGTGCCCTCTGTTTGCAGAGTTTTTGTTATACTTACAGTGGGGACACTGTCGACTGAGCACCTGGACGAGGGGAGTATCGGGAGCTGGAGTGGTCGGATCTTTCGTTTTATTGATTCATTTTAATCTACTGATGCATGCAAATGGGCCTATTAATATAATGTAAGATGGTAATAAGAGCATCAGATTGTACCTATATAAGGTACCTTACTTTGTAAGGGGCATCAGTGTTGTTTCCATTCTATCATACCCCCATTTATCACTGGCACCAAAAAGTATTGCTGATTAACAACTAAATATTTGGGAGATTTGTCCTTAAAGTACTGGAAAATCATGTAACGGGGAACAACTTCTATGGTTAACCCTGGACATCCCATTTCCACCTCATTATCACAAAGTGCAAGGGTGCAGCGCCACGTCTCTTGATTTCCATAGAGAAGGAAGCATTCCATATGGCGACTACCCAGAGGGAATTTCTCTCTTCCTTTTAGGAGGCTAATCAGACTGCATAATCAAGCCTTTATTTTGGAGCCTCGTCCACTGTAGAATTTTCATGAGGCAGGATGTGGTGGCAAAATCCACTGAGAATAAAAACTACAGCCGTATTTTGTTCCCTTTCTCCTCCTTAGGGAAATCCATTAATTGAGATCTTAACCCATTTGCGGTTAGATTGGCAGCTGAAAGAAACAATACATAGACTTTATGATAGATTCCATGGAGATACCTAACCCGCCTGGGATTAATGTATTTTTCTTTTAGTTCCTCTCTAATACTAAGAATGTAGACTGAGTTCGATTTGGGGCCTGTGGCCCTACATCTATAGCTGTTCCTTGTGACCACTCATATTTCTGTCCACAAATCGGCCTTGCCACACCTGGGCACCAGCAATGTTTGCTGCTGTAGAGGTATTTTCTTGCTCCAAATAATTTAACCTGCCATTCTGAATTGGCTGAACAGCTTGGAAAGGGTCAATACAAACATAAATGTGATCCATTCTGAAAGCTAATCCATATTTTAAGGGGCCCATTCACTAAGCTCGAGTGAAGGATTCGAATGAAAAATACTTCGAATTTCGAAGTATTTTTTGGGTACTTCGACCTTCGACTACGACCTTCGACTTCGATTCGAACGAAAAATCGTTCGACTATTCGACCATTCGATAGTCAAAGTACTTTCCCTTTAAAAAAAACTTCGACCCCCTACTTCGGCAGATAAAACCTACCGAAGTCAATGTTAGCCTATGGGGAAGGTCCCCATAGGTTTGCTAACCTTTTTTTGATCGAAGGATTTTCCTTCGATCGTTGGATTAAAATCCTTCGAATCGTTCGATTCGAAGGATTTAATCGTTCGATCGAACGAAAAATCCTTCGATCGATCGAACGAACGTTTAGCGCTAAATCCTTCGACTTCGATATTTGAAGTCGAAGGATTTCAATTCGAGGGTCGAATTTCGAAGTATTTTTAACTTCGAAATTCGACCCTTAGTGAATCTGCCCCTAAGTGTACTGACAGGGTAAAAATACATCCTGCTTTGTGTACATTCTGTATGTGGATTTTAATGTAAAACACACTGCGGTATCACAATATATCTATATAGATATGTATAGATATGCAGAACTGTATAACCCCATTCAAAGGGCAGTATAGGCTCGTATACACATTTGCTAAATATGAGCACAGGAAATTGGGCTTATGTTGAAAATGTCTATTCTTTTAATTTATTTGAAATATACAGATGTAAAATATAAAAAAGAGCTTTGTTTAAACAAATCTTAAAGGGGATGTCTGCCTTTAAATTAACTTTTAGTATGGTTAGGGTTGCCACTTGGCCGGTATTTTATCGGCTTGGCCGGTAAAAATTATACTTGATGCCAATGTTATTAATAGGAAAAAACGGCAAGAATATAGGAAGGCCAGTATTTTTTTTCCAGAAAAGGTGGCAACCCTAAGGGGCCCATTTACTTAGTTCGAGTGAAGGAATAGAATAAAAAAACTTTGAATTTCGAATGTTTTTTTTGGCTCAAATTGGCTACCTCGACCTTCGACTACGACTTTGAATCGAACGATTCAAACTAAAAATCGTTTGACTATTCGACCATTCGATAGTCGAAGTACTGTCTCTTTAAAAAAAACTTCGACCCCCTACTTCGCCACCTAAAACCTACCAAGGTGCCATGTTACCCTATGGGGAAGGTCTCCATAGGCTTTCTATCAATTTTTAGGTCAGAGAAAAATCGTTCGATTGATGGATTAAAATCCTTTGAATCGAACAATTTCGAAGGATTTTTCCTTCGATCAAACTATTTGCGGTAAATCTTTCGACTTCGATATTCGAAGTCAAAGGATTTACATTCGGCAGTCGAATTTCGAGGGTTAATTAACCCTCGATATTCGACCATAAGTAAATTTGCCCCAAAGTATGATGTAGAGAGTGATATTCTGAGACAATTTGCTATTGCTAAATATTTGTAGTGTATTTGGTTTTTGAGTTATTTAGCTTTTCAGCAGCTCTCCAGTTTCAGCAATCTGGTTGCTACAGTTCAAATTACCCTAGCAACCATGCATTAATTTGAATAAGAGACTGCAATATGAATAGGATAGGGCCTGGCTAGAAAGATGAGTAATAAAAATTAGCAATAGCAATAAACATATAGCCTTACAGAGCATTTGTTTTTAAGTTGTGGTATTGACCCCCATTGGAAATCTGGAAAGAGTCAGAAGAAGAAGAAAGCAAATATTTTAAAAAAACTATACAAAAGTTGCCTAGAATTAGTCATTCTATTAGTCATTTAACTAAGCGTTAAATTAAAGGTGAACTACCCCTTTGCTACAGCCTTTGCTAGGCTTTGAGAAAAGTAGCAGCTTATTATACAGAGGTCTTATCCTAGTTTCACATCTGCTAAATGTGACTTGGCAGAACCAAGTGTAGCTCCTCATTACAAGAAGCTCTACAAGTAGACCAAGATGTGCTTAGTGGACCCTCCTCTGATGCATTTATGACTAGAGTAAAGTAATTGGGGAGCACAAGGATGTGCTCCCTTCACAAATGCAGTTAGGCATTAAACAGTAAAATCATGTTATTCTTTAGGCTTAAGCCTAGAATGTGATTTTCCACCATCTTCAGGGTGGCAGCAGCTCCAGGGTTTCCCTGAATCAATAGGAACACTCGGGCATGATGCATTAGACACCTAAGCTTTTGTCTCTTCCCATTAAAAACCTAGAAACAGCAGGGAAACCATGCGCTCTAACTGGATCCCAAATTACTTCAAGGTCGAAATCATGCCATGTTTCTGAGAAACATCTGCTAGTTCTGCGACAAGGAATTTTTGTAGAATAAAAGAAGGTCAATGTACAAACCAGGACTGTCATGGAATGTTTGCATAACCTTTCCTCTAACAGCAAGCTAAAGGCTGGAGATGCATTTCCACATAAACATTTACAAAAACATCCTTTTTATGAGTAATGCCACGGTGTCAGCAGCCTCTAAAACCATCCAAACCACTCCAAGAGTGAATATTTGGTATTTTGCGTTTTTAAAAGGAAATAATGAGATATCAATGGGTTAGGGTAGTGCTGTCCAACTTTTTTCATGCAATGAGCTAATTATCCAAATACGCTTCCCACATGAAAAACCATTTGTGCCACTTCCCCCAGGGGCACCCACAACAGAGTATGTAAAGCCCAGTCCGAAGGCAAGTTATGGTGAAACTTAAAGGAAAAATCTGAAATTTAATCAAAGAAATTAAAATATAATGTACTTTTGCTCTGCACTGGTAAAACTGGTGTGTTTGCTTCAGAAAGACTACTGTAGTTTATATAATTAAGCTGCTGTGTAGCCATGGGGGCAGTCATTCAAACTGGGTAAAGAGAGAAAAGGCACAGGTTACATAGCAGATAACAGATAAAACGCCATTGTATTGGACAGGGCTTATCTGTAATGTGCTATGTAACAGGCAGCTTTTTTAAAGCTTGAATGGCTGCCAATGTTCATTTCTTTAAAATGCTTTAATTTTTTGGTGTTACAGTTCCTTTAATGTGAATGGTAATCTGATGTCCTTAAAGTCCATCTAAAATGCTAGTAAGTGTGAGTTTTCAGGTAACACGTATGACTGTATGTTTGGATATGCTTGTTTATATATAGGATATAAAAAGGTACACACAGGGAGGACAAGCAATGTAATAAATAACTATAAATGTGATAAGAAACACAAATGGGAGGAGGTCCGTGCCCTGTAGCGTATACATGTATTTTCTTACATGCATATATTATTAATGAACTAGAACCGTAAACAAAGGAAAGGCTTGAATAGAGGACCTCTATGAATATATATATATGGGTCTATATGGATAGGTTACAACTTTCTTAGGATAGGATATGGCACCCCTAGCCAAAATGGGGTTCAAGAAGCAAACTATAATCTACATGGAGAGAGTTCTCAAGGCTGCAAGGGTGATAATAAATCATCAAATCATCTTCTACAAACAAATTCAGCATATATACACCCTACACAAAGCTATCGCATAATATGAGGCAGAATGTATTGAGAGGTGCCCAATCTATAATCAGCTTAATTTTTTCAAGCCAACGGTTTGCAGCATGCAGGTTATATAATCATGATCATTGGTTATGGCATGGGTAAAAACCATGCAGTGCAAAGTATTGAGTATTGAGATCAAGAATGTATCTCTGAAGAAGCACTTGCTGAAGCAGTTGCATAGTGTCCATTGTTCTGTGTCCATATTTCTGTATATAGGACAAGACAAATAGTAATTATTGTAGTAAACAGAAGTACAGTAGGTACGGCTAGAGCTTTCTTATTTACAAACCTGACGAAATTAAAGCTTAGATATACCAAAGTCATATTCTGGTCTAATAAGACCATTATTTGCATATAGTTCATATTATCTTGTGTATTCTCTTGTTTTGTGTGGAAAAGTTAACTATAAGCTGGCTGTGGGCATATAATTACTATCCTATAGTTTGAACTTTATGGTAGGTCAGTGAAGAACAAAAAAGGAGAAATGAAGCCAAAATGTAGATTTAATGAAGAAAATAACAGAAAGAAAGAACTAAAGGAAGAAGTAGATATGTCAGGCGTGTTTATCAAATGGGTCCAAATGCAAAAATGTGTCACTCTGCTGTTTAGAGTCATCTGACCCCCTTTTATACAGTAAAATTTCCTGTTACACAAGAGTGTTGTGCACAAACAGAATAAGAGAACTGGGAGTGGGCTATGTCCTTTGTTATTCTCTCCTCATCAAGAGCTGATTCACATTATTAGGAATGCGTCTGCAGTAAAGCAAAAAATATAAGATATAAGATACAAGAAAATGGACAGAAGAAAATAATCAGAAAATGGGGATAAGAAAAAGGAAAAATGAAAAGACACTTTGACCAGAGGAATGTGAAGGTGCAATGCGAGTCGGGTAATGATGGACTCCACCGGAAAAAAAGTGAATGTGGATGCAAACCAATGTATTAAAACATGTACGGCTTTATTGAATATCGCTTTAAAAAATAGCAGACAGGGGAATAACAGCTCGACGCATTTCATGACGTAAGTGTCACTTCATCAGAAGCATGGGTGCCCTCGGTTGGTCTCACACTAAAATATATTGTAACGCATGTAACAAAAACTCATTCTGTATATCTGAATATAAATTAGTATGTTCCAACCAGAATTTAACAGCTGATATGCCAAGTGTATGTTTGATGGAGGAGTACAAGGTTGCTGCATCCATGGCGACCCACATATAGGAAGGATTCCATGTTAATTGCTGGATTTTGTTAATGCAGTCCATGCTATCCTGAAGGAAACTAGGTAGATCAAGGACCATGGGAAGTAAAAGGCAATCAACGTACTCGGACAAATGCTCATTTAATGAGCCTATGCCTGAAACTATGGGCCTCCCCTGTACATTTACAATTGACTTGTGTACCTTTGGTAACCAATGAAAAATTGGAATGTGGGGAGAAGCACAGTTAAGATAGTTATATTCTTTGTCCGTCAATACAGACTCATATTTTGCCCAATCCACTAAATTTCTTAAAATAGTTCTAAATTCAATAGTGGGGTCTCGGCTCAAAGTTTCATGGGTATCACTGTCCCCTAGTTGTCTGGAGGTTTCAGTTTTATAATAATCTGTGTCTAGAACAACTACTGAGCCACCTTTATCAGCACTCTTTATCATTATGTTTTTATTAGACGTGAGACTAGAAATAGCATGAATTTCACGTTTACTCAAATTTTTAGATATGGATTTACCCTTGAGTTTAGAAAGGTCCTTATTAACCAATTTCTGAAAGGTATCTATGTAAATACCCCAACTATGAATCGAATAAAAACTCGATTTATTACCAAGACCTGTGTGTATAGTCGAGCCACCCACACAAGGTGGGCTGCTAGACTCTAACAAAAGGTCTTCCATAGCATTAAGGGTACAGATCTCCCTAAATGAAGACTGAGGCTGTGTCCCTGATACTGTGATCCGTGACAAGTGCATTCTGTGAAAAATCAATATCATAGTCCAGGGTGGAAAAGTCATTATTATCCATAAAGTCTCCAGGGTGGTCATCAAATGAGTATCGGTATTGAAATGTCTCATTAGTGTCAGTTTGCGAACTAAATTGTTGATTTCCAAGATCATTTAAAAAGTCGGCTTTCATCTCATCCTCGCGTCTGTAGTTGCGTAGGTGCAATGCGGAAGGCTAAAAGTGACAAACGAAAATGAGTGGAATTCGTTAAATCATATGAAAAATAAATGGAATGGAGGAAAGTAAGTGCCTTTTATAAGAATTTTAAGTACAAAAGGCTTAAGACATGTTTTTCAGGATCATCTAACTAAGATGATGTTTTCAGAGAAGTGCTGGGTCCCTCAATTGGCATGTGAATGGTAGTTGAAAAGAAAGGATTTGAAAGGAAACTGGAGATGAAGTCATGTAATGCATGGAGGAAGTGGGATAGCTGGAGAATCAATGGAGAAGAAATTGACATTAGTAAGAAAAGCAGGAATGCAGGAAAGACCAGGAGAAGAATTGTAGGATTAGGTATAAAGCCAACATTTTAAAGGAAGTGGAACAGGGAAGTGAAGACATTTTTGTCAAGTGGAATGTGAGAAACAAAAGCAGCAGAAGAAAGGTTTGGGAAGTCAAGAAAAGGTGGGGGAAGTGGAAGACTATAAAGGATGAAATCAAAGTAACAAGAAGAAGGTTGAGAAGCCAAAAAGGAGGAAATAAAGAATTATGTTATGGAAAGAAGGATGATGGAGATACAGAGACAAGGAAGCATTCTGAATGAACTGAATCAAGATATGAGGATATGGTGAAAAAATTAAGAGTAAAGTAGATGAGAGGATGTTACCACAGTTCCTGCTTTGTAAGTCCAGTGCATGTCATTGGCAAAGTAAGAAAATAATAAAATATGTGGTATATTCAAGGTATTAACTGACACTTGCTTTAAACTAAAAAGGTACAAACAACTGTTAATATTTCCAAGTTTCCATAACACTCCCTCTTGAGAGCCTTTTCTCCAGCTATGCTGCACATTTGTGTGAGGTCCAGCATCTTTTTTATGTCTCCCTGGGTGGGGGATAATGTAAAACACCATGACCTAGTATCCAGATCACAATGCCATTTTTTCACCTATCACTTAAATGTTATGCAGATTTAAGAGATGCTTAAACCAAACCTGTGTATATAGATTGGAGATCAAAGGAAATCTAATACTGCCCTCCAAGCAGTCAATATAATCTGTCTGGGTTGGTGTTCTCTATGGAAAATAACAGCTGACAAATAGTGGAACCTTGCAAAGTACAAACAACCCTATATGGACACATTGCAGTGGTCTATTTCAATGGTCTCTTCCTTTGATGTATTTTTCAAGGTTGCAGTTGCTGAAAGTGAAAAACGGTTGCATTAGATCAAGGTACATTTTATGGTTGTTCCATACGTGGGTAAATCTGTAAATCTGCCTGTGTATGGCCAAAATGTTGGCACTTAAAGTATGCAACCTGAATTGGCAATGAATCAAAGACAATCTTTAAGGGATACTGTCACAGGAAGATTTGTTTTTTCAAAATGCACTTAATAGCGTTGCTCCAGCAGACTTCTGCACTAAAATCAGTTTTTTTCAGAAGATCAAACACATTTTTTAATATTTAATTTTGAAATCAGACATGGGGCTAGACATGTCAGTCATTTAAGTCACTTCTGCAACAGTGTATATTTAAAGGGGTGGTTCACCTTAAAGGGATACTGTCATGGGAAAAAAAATTCAGAATGAATCAGTTAATAGTGCTGCACCAGCAGAATTCTGCAGTGAAATCCATTTCTCAAAAGAGCCAACAGATTTTTTTATATTCAATTTTGAAATCTGACGTGGGGCTAGTCATATTGTCAATTTCCCAGCTGCCCCAAGTCATGTGACTTGTGCTCTGATAAACTTCAGTCACTCTTTACTGCTGCACTGTAGTGAACTTCATTTGGTCAATTTCCAATCTGACCTAGGCATTCTTAATAAACCATATAAAGAACCAATGGTGCTGGGAAAACATGGATTATTCTGTTATGAGGCAAATGTCTTATCTTGCTTTTAAGACCATTACTACAAAGGAAAAGGAGACCCTTAAAAGTAAGTTTCTTGATTCTCTTATTAACTTCCTAACATATTTTCATCTTTTGTGCCCAACATTTTCTTCTAATTGTTTTAATATAAAAATGGGGAATGACCATAATATAGGCATGCAAGGCAAATGATTGGGTGAGAAGAGGGTCCACTGAGACCTTGGCCCATCCGGAATTTTCCTGGTATCCCAGTGGGCCAATTCAACACTGAGCAGATGGGAAAAACTTGTAAGAAACTAGGCTTGTTACAGACAGAAGCTGAAAAAATAATTCAGCATTCTCATTTGAATGTCCAGCTATCGTAGCATAGGGTCATATTTATAGCTTCATATTTGAGGGCTTTTCCATTCTCACAAAAAAGGCAAGAAAAGCAAAACTCTTCACAAATAACGTTATCTAGCAAAGAACCCTACAGTAATTCTCATATTGGCCATACTCTGTTCCCAGGTCCCTGGAGGGGATCTCTAATATAAACACAATAAGGGACACTGGTGTCTTTGCAAACTCAACTCTATGAGAAATCTACACCACACAGTTTAAATGTTATGTAAGTGTTTAACGAATCAAATTCCAACACAGGCTGATTAACCTGAATATCCTCAAAATCATAAGATCACAAAAATAATCTTTTTTGCCGGCAGCGAGTACATTTTATCCTGTGGTTGGGGGTGAAAAAGACAAAATGGAAGTTCTGCTATAACTGATACCATCTCCATACAGTAGTAAATTAGGAAAAATTTTATACCATTTGGTGATGTCAGCAATGAAATAGGTCCTCCTAACACAAACCCAAGAACACTGGGACAAGAAGGAGGAAAGCAGACCTAAATAACAATATGGTATTAATAGCTGAGAATGCCTGTGAATGCCATAGCATGTTTAACCTACCAAATGCTACTGAAAATAAAACCAGAATATAACATTCCTTGCGTTAGGGTATTTGGGAATATTTTAGACGTAAATGTTATGCTTTTGACAAAAGTAGAACATGAGGAATCTATGTACTGCAGCTTCCAATCTCTTATTCCTATTATTATTCTCCTCCATTTACAGCTTATCTGATCTCTGGCAGCGTGCCCTTGGGTTTTAGCCAGCAAAAGAAGCTAATAAAGGGCCTTATTCTGCTGCAGTTCACAAGCAGTGTAAAAGGTCACAGTGAAGGACAACTAATGTGGTCTCTTGCACTAGGACTTATATCTCAGTGCAGTAAATCTGGGTAATGGCTTACCTATTTGAGGTGTAAAGCTATAAACTACATTTCATTGTTCTACTTGCAGCTAGCTTTAAAAAGCTAATCACTGATTGGTTGCTATAGGTAACTGCCCATGGGCAAATTTGCCAATGTTGATAAATGAGCCCCATTATATGAAAACCTAATAAATAAGGCTCACCAACCATCAACAAAGTGCACAGCCCAGAAGAATATAAATACGGTATGTGACCTTTTATACAGATTGCCTGGGATCTGTGGTTTTCTAAATAAGGGATCTTTCCATTATTTGGATCTCCATCCTTTAAGTCTACAAAAAAAAAGCATTTGAACATTAAATTAAACCAATAGAATTGCTTTGGCTCCAATAAGTATGAATTATTTTTCAGTTTAGATCAAATACAGGGTACTGTCTTCTTATTACAGGGAAAAGGGAAATCATTATTTAAAATTTTAATTATTTGATTAAAATGGAGTCTATGGGAGATGGCCTTCCCATAATTCAGACATTTCTAGATAACGGGTTCATAGAAAATGGATTACATACCTGTATAAGGATCGCTTAACCTCAACATACCACTATGTAAAGGGATTGTTTGTTTCTGCAATTATCTTGTTATAGCACATTAATGATTTCAGAAATTGTCAAGTAACATCTCTGTTTTCAGAAGTTTTTTTATAAATCTAAGTGACAGAGGGCTAGGCTAGTTTGAAAGGAAGAAACTTAGGAATAAGTATGTAAAATGAACAAGGAGTCATTTGGGGAAATTTACTAAAGGGCGAAGTGGCTAACGCTGGCAAAAATTCACCAGAGTGACGTCATTTCGGCACTTCGACGTTTTACTAACGGTCGCTGGAGATAGAGTCTGGTGCAACGTCGCACTCTAACGCCAGGTGAATTTTCGGTCTGGCAAAAGTTTTTGATTTTACTGACCCTTACCTCTATCGCCAGACTTGCCTTCGCCACCTCAGACCAGGCGAAGTGGAATAGAGTAGATAGGAGTTCCTCAAAAAAAAGTTGGCGTTGGCGTTTTTTCCTATTTAAAGGGTGATAGACTGAAAAAGATCGTAATTTTTTTTTGGGGTACCCTCCTTCCCCCCTATATTTGCTAACATATGGCACCTAAACTATACTGTGGGCACATGTGTAGGGCATTATAACAACTTTATATAATTTTATTAAGGTTCCCTGGCCTTGTGTAGTGTAATGTATTTGGTGCAGCATATACGTACATTGTACTTTAACTGCACGCCGTATGCTAATTAGCCAACGCTAGTGTAACTTCGAACTGCTGAGCGTAATTTCGCCAGCGTTCGGTACCCTGTGCGCAACTTCAGGATCTTCGTGATTTAGCTTTGTCCAGCCAAATTTACGCCTGGCAAAGTGTTGCGATGTGCGTGAATTTTCAGGGGTTAGTGAGTTTGCCTCATGGTATTTAAGCCCAAATAATTATCATACATTTCTAATTATAGGGTTCTTTCAGCAAAATATTTCTACAAAAATTCCAACACAGAAAGCAGAATCTAGTAGGGATACACTGAACCTTCTAGTTCAGGATTCAGGCAAATCCTCAAATTGATTTGGCCGAATATTGAAATACTGGAATTCAAACCCTTAGACATAAGTAGCCAAAACAGCCGCAACAAAGCTAATTTTTTATGTAGGGTTAGGATTTGATTCGGCCAGGTTCTTGGACAAATCTAAATGCTGCTAAAAAAAGCTAGGATTCTGAAGAATCACAAGCCTAATCCAGGATTCACTGCATGCCTAGAATCGATGGTCTACCGGTGATCTAACTAGTAGGGGCGGGTCCCTCCACTGAGAAAGCAGATTACATAGAGCAAGTACCTAGCTCCTTGCTTGGGTTACATTGGTTCTGTTATGATCCAGAATTGTGGCTCATGGATAGAGTTGTTCTCTGCATCCTGTTGATGTTGTTTTACCCTATGACCAGCTTAGCTGAAACAACAGCAATAGAAAACATTAACTGTACATATTTCCCTTTCATTCAGGAGGTCATGTGAAATATTGACAGAATCAAGTAACAGTTTTAATTTCCTATGAATCATTGCTCCAATTACTATTAACGCAGTTGTTTTCCATAAACAATGTCTTCATGTCACATTTTGTTCTTCCTCTTGTAAGTCACAGGAATGCGACTTTAGAGGGAAATATCATTTTATGCCAAACTATCCTCAATGTCCCACAATTACATCCCCTTCTCCTGACACATGTTGCCTTAGTATACAGAATATTCTACAATTGGATTCCTTCTGACATGGTCTTGCCTTCCCATACACACTATCCTATAAGTTTACCATCTTGTGGAATTCAGTCCAACATAAAATTTATATATTTTGGTTACCGGTTAGATCCGGCAGCAGAACTGGGAGGGGGAAGGGGGGTGAGGGGCACAGCTATTATATATATTGGGCCTGTGGGGACTGTTGGAGTCTCTGTGTACATGAAATGCCAGGGCTTACTTTGAATTTTTTCTGAACCTGCATACCAGCATACCAATTGCTGTGCCCAACTGGCTCTTCCCACTGAGCTCTAGGTCTCCTTCTCTTCTTTGCAACCCCTGGACTCTCTGAAAGGTTGGGGCATATACTGTTGTGCACTGCCATCAGAACTTGGCTAATGAAACTATTAAAAGAGGGGTGCCCAAATCTTGGCAATATTGGAAAGACTTTATTAAATAATATGCATTTACAGAGAAAAATTGGTTTTCCACCTTTTTCCTTTATTAAAATTGGCCTTTGGTTTGGGGAGTGGGACGTAAAATCATATGGAGTAGGGCGATGATGTCAGGGGGCAGGGAAATGTGTGGAGTGGGTGCGGAAATGGGTGGAATAGGTGGGACATGGGTGGCTAAATGGGTGGATCTGTCCATATAAGGAGTTACTGGCAGTGGAGGGATTTATAGGATGTTACAAATATAGTGGCAGTTACATTGCTAGTGAATTCCTAATTCTGGACCCAGCCCTAGCTGGTGATTCACTGCCTGGGCCAGTCAAATACCACCTTGATGGCAGCCATAAAGGAATAGAATTACCTTTCATACCTTACATTATACTATAAGCTCATTTAAAGGTGAACAACTCCTTTAAGCTACATACTGTATGTGGCTCATCATGTTCATCATATAGGTATCATACGAGGAACATGTCAATGGATAAATATTGCAGTAGATAAAACTATAATGATTCCGAGCCAGAAATGCAAAATGGTGTCTTCAGAAGAAACCATTCTAAGGTGAATTTGTTACATTGGACTTGTGTCAGAGGTTTGTCTGTATTAGTGGTTAGTAGGGATGTCGCGGACTGTTCGCCGGCGAACTTGTTCGCGCGAACATCGGCTGTTCGCGCTCGCCGAATGTTCGCGAACGTCGCGCGACGTTCGCCATTTTGGGTTCGCCTTACCTGGCGCTTTTTTTTGACCTCTCACCCCAGACCAGCAGATACATGGCAGCCAATCAGGAAGCTCTCCCTCCTGGACCACCCCCACACCCCCTGGACCACTCCCCTTCCATATATAAACTGAAGCCCTGCAGCGTTTTTTCATTCTGCCTGTGTGTGCTTGCAAGAGCTAGTGTAGGGAGAGAGCTGTTACTGATTTCACTGATTTCTTTGAGGGACAGTTGATAGTAAGTTTGCTGGCTAGTAATCTACTTGATACTGCTCTGTATTGGAGGGATAGAAGTCTGCAGGGATTTGAGGGACATTTTAGGGTAGCTTTGCTGGCTAGTGATCTACCTTCTACTGCAGTGCTCTGTATGTAGCTGCCTGCTGTGGGCACTGATCTCTTCTGATCTCATCTGCTGACTGCTGTAATAACCCAATAGTCCTTGTAAGGACTGCTTTTATTTTCTTTTTTGTTTTTTTACTTTGCTAGTTGCTACTATAAGCCCAGTGCTATTAGTCTAGCAGTGTTGGGGAGTGGGACTGGTGTGCTACTGTGCTGCTCCTAGTAGTTCA
This sequence comes from Xenopus laevis, assembly GCF_017654675.1. Classification (NCBI taxonomy): domain Eukaryota; kingdom Metazoa; phylum Chordata; class Amphibia; order Anura; family Pipidae; genus Xenopus; species Xenopus laevis. Next base: position 44,896,998 of record NC_054375.1, read on the forward strand.
GCAGCACCAACCCGAGAAAAATATTTTTTTTAATATACATATATTTTTTTTTTCTTTTACTTATCTTACTGTTCTTTAACGTGTACAGTGCTGTTGCTGTTCTTCATAGTAGTGCACCAATAGTAGTGCACTTGCAGGCATTATTTGCTCAGTGTGTTCTTCATTTTCAAACAACAACCATCTAGCTGTGTGAGCTTGTTCACATTCTGTCTAAATATCAATAATAATACCGTCTCTAGAAACACCACCCGAGTGACGTTTTTCAGGCAGCAATCATATATATCGTATCCACTGCTGTAGTAGTGTATACGTTAACCTTGTAGGCATTATTTGCTCAGTGTGTTCTTCATTTTCAAACAACAACCATCTAGCTGTGTGAGCTTGTTCACATTCTGTCTAAATATCAATAATAATACCGTCTCTAGAAACACCACCCGAGTGACGTTTTTCAGGCAGCAATAATATATTCCGTATCCACTGCTGTAGTAGTGTATACGTTAACCTTGTAGGCATTATTTGCTCAGTGTGTTCTTCATATTCAAACAACAACCATCTAGCTGTGTGAGCTTGTTCACATTCTGTCTAAATATCAATAATAATACCGTCTCTAGCAACACCACCCGAGTGACGTTTTTCAGGCAGCAATAATATATTCCGTATCCACTGCTGTAGTAGTGTATACGTTGACCTTGTAGGCCTTGTTTGCCCAGTGTGTTCTTCTTCTTCATTTTCAAACAACAACCATCTAGCTGTGTGAGCTTGTTCACATTCTGTCTAAATATCAATAATAATACCGTCTCTAGAAACACCACCCGAGTGACGTTTTTCAGGCAGCAATAATATATTCCGTATCCACTGCTGTAGTAGTGTATACGTTGACCTTGTAGGCCTTGTTTGCCCAGTGTGTTCTTCTTCTTCATTTTCAAACAACTCCCATCTAGCTGTGTGAGCTTGTTCACATTCTGTCTAAATATCAATAATAATACCGTCTCTAGAAACACCACCTGAGTTGTTGTTGTTGTTGTTTTAAAAATAATGCCAGGCAAAGGCAGGCCGCCACGCAGAGGCACGTGCTGCTATGCTATCCTGTGGCCCTAGGAAATTGCCCAGTTTTAAAAAGGCAATGACCCTGAACTCCCAAAATGCTGAAGAGGTAGTTGACTGGCTTACACAGCACACCCCATCCTCTACCGTTTCTAACTTTACCACAACATCCTCATCCTCCACTGCTATGGGCACCCCACGTAACACTTCCTCCACCACCGGCGCCCCTTCTTCACTGGAGTCAGAGGAGTTATTTTCACATGAGTTTCTTGAACTGAGTGATGCGCAACCATTATTGGCAGAAGAAGATGAAGGAGATGAGGACGTTACACCAGATTTAATTCTGGCAGAGAACACAACAGAGATGGACATAATGAGTGATGACGAGGAGGTCCCCGCTGCTGCTTCCTTCTGTGAGCTGTTAGAAGAAATTGATGCATCTGAGGAGAATGAGGATGAGGAGATTGATGTTTTATGGGTGCCCAGTAGAAGAGAGGAAGAGGAGGATAGTTCAGATGGAGAGACGGAGAGTCAGAGAGGCAGGAGGAGAATAAGACTTAGAAGAAGCAGGGAGGACAGCTCGCAGGGAACAGTAGGGCAACAACATGTATCGGCACCTGTGGTCAGCCGGCCAACGCACCCGCCATTGCCGCCAACGCCGCCGACTTCTACTGTTACCGCCAGATTGCCAGCCTCAAAAAGGTCAGCAGTGTGGGATTTTTTTAATGTGTGTGCCTCTGACAAAAGCGTTGTCATTTGCAATGAGTGCAGTCAGAAACTGAGTCTTGGGAAGCCCAACAGCCACATAGGTACAACTTCTATGCGAAGGCACATGAACGGCAAGCACAAAGCACTTTGGGAGCAACACCTCAAAGGCAACAGGCAAACTAAAAGCCACCCTCCTTCTGGTCCAGCATCTTACTGCTCTACCTCTGCTGTCCTTCACCCGTCTGAACCACCCTCCACTCCGCCTTCCACCTTGACCACCAGTTCCCATTCCCAGTCATCTGCCACCAGCCAAGTTTCTGTGAGGGCCATGTTTGAGCGTAAGAAGCCAATGTCTGCTAGTCACCCCCTTGCCCGGCGTCTGACAGCTGGCTTGTCCGCACTCTTAGCCCGCCAGCTTTTACCATACCAGCTGGTGGACTCTGAGGCCTTCCGCAAATTTGTAGCAATTGGGACACCGCAGTGGAAGGTACCCAGCCGCAATTTTTTTTCAAAAAAGGGAATACCACACCTGTACCACCATGTGCAGAGCCAAGTCACCGCATCTCTGTCACTTAGTGTTGGGCCAAAGGTCCATATGACTACTGACGCATGGTCCTCCAAGCATGGTCAGGGCAGGTATGTCACCTACACTGCCCACTGGGTGAACTTGGTAATGGCTGGGAAGCAGGGAATGTGTAGCTCAACAACGACAGTGGAGTTGGTGTCACCGCCACGGATTGCACGCGGTTCTGCCACCACCTCTACTCCTCCTTCGCTCTCTACCTCGTCTTCTTCCTCTTCTTCGTCCTCTGCTGCTGGGTCCTCCTCCTCCACACCTGTGCACCCCCAGCTCCCCCTAGGCTATTCGACGTGCCAGGTACGCCGTTGTCATGCTGTCTTGGGGATGACGTGCCTGGAAAGCAAAAACCATACCGGATCTGTACTCCTGTCATCTCTGCAGTCACAGGCCGATCGGTGGCTGACCCCACACCAACTGAAGATCGGAAAAGTGGTGTGTGACAATGGAAGCAATCTGTTGGCAGCACTGAGACTGGGCAATTTAACACATGTGCCCTGCATGGCACATGTTCTGAATTTAATAGTACAACGTTTTGTCTCAAAGTACCCAGGATTCCAGGACGTTCTCAGGCAGTCCAGGAAGGTGTCGGCCCATTTCAGACGGTCCTACACAGCCATGGCACGCCTTGCTGACATTCAGCAGCGGTACAAAATGCCAGTCAGGCGTTTGATTTGCGACAGCCAGACTCGCTGGAATTCAACGCTCCTCATGTTGGAACGTCTGCTGCAACAACAAAGAGCCGTCAACGAATACCTGTTTGAACTGGGTGGTAGGACTGGATCTGCAGAGCTGGGGATTTTTTTCCCCCGTTACTGGGTGCTTATGCGCGATGCCTGCAGGCTCATGCGCCCTTTTGAAGAGGTTACAAATATGGTCAGTCGCACCGAAGGCACCATCAGCGACCTAATACCCTTCGCTTTCTTCCTGGAGCGTGCCGTGCGACGAGTGACAGATGAGGCTGTAGACCAGCGTGACGAGGAGCAGGAAGCGCACGATTTCTGGTCGGAATCACCAGAACGAACCCAGGCACCTGCTGCAACGCAGGGAGAGGTGTCAGAAGTGGAGTCAGAGGAGGAAGGTGGCTTTGTGGAGGAGGAGGACCAACAGGAGCAGGCTTCCCAGGGGGCTAGTGGTGACCTTTTGGGGACCCCTGGTCTTGTACGTGGCTGGGGGGAGGAGACCGTGGATGATGCAGTCCTTGATAACGAGGAAGCGGAGATGGATACCTCTGCATCCAACCTTGTGAGAATGGGGTCTTTCATGCTGTCATGCCTGTTGAAGGACCCCCGTATCAAGAGGCTTAAGGAGAAGGACCTGTACTGGGTCGCGACTCTACTAGACCCTCGGTACAAGCATAAAGTGGCAGAAATTTTACCAACATACCACAAGTCTGAAAGGATGCTGCATTTAGAAACCAGCCTGCAAAACATGTTGTACAATGCTTTTAAGGGTGATGTCACTTCAGGAACTCATCAACATTCCAGGGGCAGAGGTGCCAGTAATCCTGCCACGAGCGCACCTGCAAGGACAAAGCACTTTGGCCACTCTGTAACGTCAGACATGCAAATCTTTTTCAGTCCAAGGCAGCGGCAGAACCGTTCGGGATCCACCCTCAAAGAACGCCTCGACCGGCAGGTAGCGGACTACCTGGCATTAACTGCAGATATCGACACTCTGAGGAGCGATGAACCCCTGGACTACTGGGTGCGCAGGCTTGATCTGTGGCCAGAGCTGTCACAATTTGCCATGAACCTCTTGTCTTGCCCCGCCTCAAGTGTCCTCTCAGAAAGGACCTTCAGTGCAGCAGGAGGGATTGTAACTGAGAAGAGAACTCGCCTAGGTCACAAAAGTGTGGATTACCTGACCTTTATTAAAATGAATGAGGGGTGGATCTCGGAGGGTTACTGCACGCCGGAAGACTTGTGCTGAGTTTCTGATTCTGACTCCCCATGCAGCTGTCCTTCTCTGCACGCCTCATGACTCCACATACAGCTGTCCTTTAGCGTCCTCCTCCCTCCACCACCGTTACAAACTAGGGTGCAAACCCTACTGGTTTAATTTGAATCCAGGTAAATCCTGAGTTTTTCTGGCCTCTGTGCTTCAGTGGCTGTGACAAAAAAATTTAATATTTTCAGCATTTATATGGCATATTTTTTATGGCCTCTGTGCTTCAGTGGCTGTGACAAAAAAATGAATATTTTCAGCATTTATATGGCATATTTTTTCTGGCCTCTGTGCTTCAGTGGCTGCGACCAAAAAAACAGAATATTTTCAGCATTTATATGGCATATTTTTTATGGCCTCTGTGCTTCAGTGGCTGTGACAAAAAAATGAATATTTTCAGCATTTATATGGCATATTTTTTATGGCCTCTGTGCTTCAGTGGCTGCGACCAAAAAAACCAGAATATTTTCAGCATTTATATGGCATATTTTTTCTGGCCTCTGTGCTTCAGTGGCTGTGACAAAAAAATGAATATTTTCAGCATTTATATGGCATATTTTTTCTGGCCTCTGTGCTTCAGTGGCTGTGACAAAAAAATGAATATTTTCAGCATTTATATGGCATATTTTTTCTGGCCTCTGTGCTTCAGTGGCTGCGACCAAAAAAAACAGAATATTTTCAGCATTTATATGGCATATTTTTTATGGCCTCTGTGCTTCAGTGGCTGTGACAAAAAAATGAATATTTTCAGCATTTATATGGCATATTTTTTCTGGCCTCTGTGCTTCAGTGGCTGCGACCAAAAAAAACAGAATATTTTCAGCATTTATATGGCATATTTTTTATGGCCTCTGTGCTTCAGTGGCTGTGACAAAAAAATGAATATTTTCAGCATTTATATGGCATATTTTTATGGCCTCTGTGCTTCAGTGGCTGCGACCAAAAAAAACAGAATATTTTCTGCATTTATATGGCATATTTTTTCTGGCCTCTGTGCTTCAGTGGCTGTGACAAAAAAATGAATATTTTCAGCATTTATATGGCATATTTTTTCTGGCCTCTGTGCTTCAGTGGCTGCGACCAAAAAAAACAGAATATTTTCTGCATTTATATGGCATATTTTTTCTGGCCTCTGTGCTTCAGTGGCTGTGACAAAAAAATGAATATTTTCAGCATTTATATGGCATATTTTTTCTGGCCTCTGTGCTTCAGTGGCTGTGACAAAAAAATGAATATTTTCAGCATTTATATGGCATATTTTTTCTGGCCTCTTTGCTTCAGTGGCTGCGACCAAAAAAAACAGAATATTTTCAGCATTTATATGGCATATTTTTTATGGCCTCTGTGCTTCAGTGGCTGCGACCAAAAAAATTGAATATTTTCAGCATTTATATGGCATATTTTTTCTGGCCTCTGTGCTTCAGTGTCTGCGACAAAAAAAATTTATATTGTTAGCATTTATATGGCATATTTTTCCTGGCCTCTGTGCTGCAGTGGCTGCGACCAAAAAAAATTAATATTGTTTGCATTTATATGGCATATTTTTTCTGGCCTCTGTGCTGCAGTGGCTGCAACAAAAAAAAATTAATATTGTTTGCATTTATATGGCATATTTTTTCTGGCCTCTGTGCTGCAGTGGCTGCAACAAAAAAAAATTAATATTGTTTGCATTTATATGGCATATTTTTTCTGGCCTCTGTGCTGCAGTGGCTGCCACAAAAAAAAATTAATATTTTCAGCATTTATATGGCATATTGTTTCTGGACTTCTGGTTCAGTGGCTGCGACAAAAAAAACATAATTTTTCAGGAAAGTACACATGCCTAATTTTTCAGGGTTCTGCAACAGTGGCAAAATCGCATCTTTTATGGTCACCGCAGGTGATCAATAAAGTAGACCAAAACTGGGCCCACACTGCAGAATCAGTGTTTTTTGGTTCACTTCACTGTACATTGAATTACCTCTGCCTGACAGTGCACGTGCGCACAAGCACGGTGACTGCTAAACACACCACTACAGAAATATTGCCACCAACAGGACGAACATCCTGGAGGTGACAAGCAACTAGTAATTAAAAACTATTATTTGCTCACTTAACGGTATCATTCATTAAAGCTCTTTGCGTCTTTTTGCGTTGCAGTAAGCACCGCGTTTCATCTTTGCGTGTGAACAGGCTGTGACCTTTACACGACTTGATTGGCATGTAGACGCCGGACGTTTTAAAGCATTTTATTACACAGGTTTAGAAATGTAGTGTGATTTCTGCCCTTTACAGCACAAAACGCAGCGCTGTGTCAACAATGGATTTTTTAGAAACATTTTTGCCCTTGATCCCCCTCTGGCATGGCACTGTCCAGGTCGTTGCACCCTTTAAACAACTTTAAAATCATTTTTCTGGCCAGAAATGTCTTTTCTAGCTTTTAAAATTCGCCTTCCCATTGAAGTCTATGGGGTTCGCGACGTTCGCGAACCGTTCGCATTTTTGACGCAAGTTCGCGAATATGTTCGCGAACTTTTTTTCCGACGTTCGCTACATCCCTAGTGGTTAGATAAAACTGCCAGAAAAAGGAAGGCTGCTGGTTTAAGTATATATTTTTTCCCCCATTACCAATTATGTGAGCGTGGACTGATTACAGCAGACAAAGAGGTTAGTGACATGCCCTTCCAAAAGCCCTTTTACTCTTCAATATGAACTTGTCTTTCCAAGATCACTGTTTATATTTGCTCTCATTTAAACATGGCAGTGTTGTTTCTAGCTCTCAATACTGTACATCCTGTTTATATTATCCTCCATGATTCCTAAATACAGGTGTGGGACCTGTTATCCAGAATCCGCCGGACCTGGGGTTTTCCTGGGAAATGGCCATCTTGTAATTCAGAACTTTTGCATAATGTTTCCAGATAACAGATCCCATACGTGTACTACTATTACTATATGATGGGATGTAAAGTGTCAACTCAGCATAGATTTCCCAGTGTGCATAGCAGGGCATTTCAGCACTGATTGTACTATTATAAACTCAAGGAATGAGGTGCATTTAATTTATACTGTAAGTTTATCCTTCCCAGGAAGAAGTAAACATTGCACATGTAAATACTGACTTGACTCTCAATAAATAATAACATACATTATGCCATTACATAACACTGGAGCACTTATTAGGGAATTCTGACATTTTCTGGCAAGACTTCCACATTTGCTACACAGGGAAATATTTTCTTCTGCACACAGCTATGTACACATCCTGTTCTTGTAAGTAACTGATATACCCCACTGTATAGAACACACTGTACATGCCACTAGGTTAAATTCCTGAAGAATCACCCTCTTTCAATGTAAAGGGGTTGTTCAGCTTTGCGTTAGCTTTTAGTATGATGTAGAGAGGGGTATTCTGAGACAATTTGCAGTTGGCTTTCATTTTTTTATTATTTGTTGTTTTTTAAATTATTTCGCTTTTCATTCAGCAGCTCTCCAGTTTGCAATTTCAGAGATCCAAATCCAATGAATTGAATAAGAGACTGTAATATAATTAGGAGAGGATCTGAATAGAAATAGGAATATAAAAAAGTCACAATAACAATAAATTTGAAGCTTTACAAAGCATTTGTTTTTAGATGGGGTCATAGATGGGACCCCCCCCCCATTTTAAAGGAGTCTCAGTGGGACATGGATTTTTACTATTGAGTGTTGTTCTTAGATCTACCAGGCAGCTGTTATCTTGTGTTAGGGAGCTGCTATCTGGTTACCTTCCCATTGTTCTTTTGTTTGGCTGCTGGGGGGGAGGGAGGGAGGTGATATCACTCCAACTTGCAGTACAGCAGTAAAGAGTGATTGAAGTTTATCAGAGCACAAGTCACATGACATATGTCATGACACAAGTCATATGGTTTATTAAGAATGCCTAGGTCAGATTGGAAATTGACCAAATGAAGTTCACTACAGTGCAGCAGTAAAGAGTGACTGAAGTTTATCAGAGCACAAGTCACATGACTTGGGGCAGCTGGGACATTGACAATATGACTAGCCCCACGTCGGATTTCAAAATTGAATATAAAAAAATCTGTTGACTCATTTGAGAAATGGATTTCAGTGCAGAATTCTGCTGGTGCAGCACTATTAACTGATTCATTCTGAATTTTTTTTTCCCATGACAGTATCCCTTTAAGGCGAACCACCCCTTTAAATAACACTGTTGAAGAACTGACTTAAATGACGGTTACAAATAACAGTATTATGTAATTATTATTTTTCAGGTTTAGTGTTAAATATTTTATTTGATTTTCACATTGAACAAATAAAATCAATATGACAACAAATATTATGCAGATGAAGAAAATATGTTACATTCGATACAATGGCATGTTATTATCAAAATTGTATACCAATCAAAAAAAACTAACAGGAACAAAAGAGAATTAACTAAGCCAGTGGATGTAAATGTAATAAAATAAAGAAAGAAAAATTATTATTTTTTTAACTATAGTTAAAGGAGAACTAAACTTTTCTTCAGTAAAGAGCATAGATAGAGGAATTGTCCCTGTTGCCAGGCATATGGAAAGGGTTCAGATATTAGTTTGTGCCTTTTTGTAGATCAGCGAGAAGCATAAACAATTTTTGAAAGAGGAAAAAGTTGAACTTGATGACAGATATTTTCTCATGAACATTTTAAAATAGTGAAATGTAAGAATCTTTATGGCCAGGAACTCAAGAAGCCATGAGATGATAACCTAGGCAACAGATTTTTTTTAGTGTAAATACTGCCCCTGCAGGTTTCAGGTTTATTTTATAAGAGGCAGCATTTGGTTCCTTAGATAAAGTTCACACATTATGGGTCCAGGCACAACTAAGACAGTTTTGAGGCCAAATAAACTTAATGTGTTACGACAAGAACAACATGGTCCAGTAATTTCCATGAAATGTTTAACATTCAGAACAAGAAGTTCTAGGGTAGCCCTAACTGAAAGGGTATCTTTGCCACCCAGTGGTTTATACATAAATATGTAATTCAGTTTAGCTTGTAATTTGTACTCTGAGCTATTCTACTCTTTGAAATTTTAATTTGCATTCGGTTGTTTAGAACTTAAAATACTACACTCCAAAGGCTTACAGATTTATAGGTCCAAACATATCTAGAAATTAAATTTTTCATGCCACAGCCAGTTATTGCAGACCGAGTATTTCTGTTGTTCGCTGCCATCTGTATTTCATATACTTTTGTAAATGCATTATTTTATAATTATTTATAGCTGGAACTAAAACAGTTTCATAAAAGTTTAGTAACTCTATCAGGGTTATGGATTAAAAGACACTAAAGCTCATTAACACAGCACCACACATTGTGCAAAGTTCAAAAAAAGTACGCAATCAGTAATTTTTAGCACACCGCATGGTTCATTACCTGTATTGCCGCAGTCTCTGTGCTTCTTTTCCAGCGCTCGCTGTAGATAGCAACGACCTGGTGGGTGCAAATGCTTCCAATGCAAACCCTGTATGTATAACTTGCAATTAGAAACATCGGTCATGGTATATTTTTAACGCCAACATTGTCCTGCAAATATAGTTTTTGGGATCCTTGCCCATTTTTGAATGACTGATAAATGGGCTTTAAGTTTGTTAGGAGAAATCACTCAGATACTCTGTTATATACTGTATACACATTGAACGCCTTGTGGCCTCTGACCTTGGTTCCTGCTTGTGGTCATGAATATCATCACTTCTTTTAAAGGATAAGGAAAGCCTTTTTTCACAATTTACGCAAAAGAATTCTACCCTTTAGCACAACTTAGTCTCTAAACGTTCCCACCTGTAATATGCCTCCTTCAGTAGCTGTAAGTCTCAGAACTTGCAACCGGCGTTTTGTAACAGACGCGCCCAATTTTTTTCTGCATCCATAATCAATATGGCGGATGCTCTCCTACTGCGCATGAGCCACTATAATCCCGTCTGCTGACCAGCAACTCACAATCTGTGAGTTCTGGCAAATGTCAGAGGGGCTGCTATAAGATGCCATAGACAGTCACTATTTAGTGGGCTCGTGGGGGACTGGTTGGGCCTCTGTGTACTTGAAATGGCAGGTCCTATTTTGACTCCCAATCCAGACCTGCCGGCAATGTCATTTCAGAGATGATGTAGGAATTTGAAAAAGACTGCTTATGCTCATGATCCAGTTCCCTGCTCATCCAGAATCGCAGTCTTGGTAGAGACGAGGGCACTCTGGGTAAATTCTTTGATAAAAAGTCAGTGGGATTTGCCGATACACAGTGCTACAGCTCCTATATGCAGGCAATTTAAGGTATTTAAGGTGCTCTACCAGTTGTTTTTTAATAGACTTTTCACATGGAAAAGGATCTTGATTACCCTTTCTTTGTCCTTTAATTTCTCCTAAAATCTTTGTTTCTACTTTTCCTTTTTTGATACTGTGCCACATGACAGTAGTATGTTTTCACCAAAACCTTGTTGGCCCAGGAATCTCCGATGCATGGATTTCATCCTTGATTATTTAAGTGGAACTGGCCCCTGAGCCCCCCTGTCATCCTCACCCAAGAGGGATGGGAGTCATGTGCTGCGATAATAGGGATCACAGGATGTTGGTGGGGCATTTGCATAAAAGGGATTAGGAATTACGGGTCATTACAGGGCCCTTTCCCCATGGATGTGGGGTCTACTCCCTGCTAGTTACGCCACTAATGAAGATAAATATAGATCCTTCTTTACAGGGTGACAGGGAAGGCCATGGAGAGCTTACACAGCTAATCAGAAGGAGGTATCTGGAAACAAGCGCACAAGAGGAAATAGCCTGGAGAGGGGATATGTAATCAGAGGAAGAGGAGGTTATGTTTGTCCTGTCTATGAAATGTTTATTTTTAACAGTCCTGTGAACAAATGGGATGTGTATCAACTGAAATTGATTCAATTGAACACTAAAAGAAATATCTCGCCATGTGAAAACATGCAGATTTCACTGTAGTTAAATAAATGTGTTAATATGTTGTTGTTTATGTGTGTGCATGCTTTTGTATACCAACACTGTAAATCACATGCAATACTGTATCTGTAATTTTATAGAGGCTGATCTCTATACCCATAGGGGCTCATTTATCAACACTTTGTAACTGGGCAGTAAACCATAAATAGTTTTTTTTCCTAACCAGCTGCAGGTAGAACAATCATGAATGAAATACTTTGATAGATGGTCATGGGTTATTGCTCAGGTGTAAATTTGCCCAGTGTTCATAAATGAACTATGATCAGGAGGAAACCCCCTTTCTTACATGGTTTTTAACTATTGTATGGAATATGAAAACAGAAAAGGAAAAGAAACCTACTAGGATTGAATCACACAGGCATGCCAGTCTGATGCCCGCAAACCACAGCTATGGGGAAAAAAACAACAAATCTGGAAAATACAAGCTGGCACTAGTCAGGACCACAACAAATGTAGAGAAACCAGAAGCAGTTCTTGTAGTGTAAAATAACTTTAGTTTATTATTACATGTTTCAAATAATCATATCTAACAGCTGTTTACGAGTTTTGTGCCACAAAATGGGTGCTACATCATAGGATAAAGTAGAAAGATATTTACACAGATATTTACACAGGTATTTACTCCTGCATTTTACTGGATTTGATCCATATATGCTTCAAAAATAACCAACGCCATATTCCTCTGGAATTAGAACCAATATCTTGTAAGTAGTGATGGGCAAATTTATTCAGCAGGTGCAAATTTGAATAAAAACGCAAAGACACCGGCACTGATTTTGACGGCGTCAAAATCTGTGTTTCGCTAATTTTTCGCCTGTTTTGCAGATTTCGCAGGAAATTCGCGAAATTTGTGGCGAAGCGAAATGGGAAAAAATCGCCAATCACTACTTGTAAGGACCTATATCTCAATTTATGGGGATTGGTTCTTATATTCTTTATGTACCAGAGGAATATAGAAAATATATGTAACAATTTAATTTATGTAGTTATCCTCCTCCTTTAAAGTGAATACGCCTAAACATTTACACATTTTCTACCAAAGCCTTTTAGGTTCCCCTATAAATACAATTTATATTTAATATATATTTAATTCATTGATTTTGGCAAACAATTCAAATATTTTGGCAGCCGTGGCAGCTGGAGAAAGTGTTGCTTTCAAAATGGCTTTTTGGGGACCACAGTATAAGAAAAAAAAATAACCACCCTGCATGTAGATTTTTTTTTTTTCATTATTACTTTTTTTTATGGACCAAATTCCTGACATGAAGGTAAAGACACAGGAAACACTGCTCCTGAGTGCATTGTACCAATAGGAATCAATAAAGTCATTTTAAAAGTAACAGGAGAACAGTTTATAGAATTTATTGGAAATTACAGTCGCGGAGTCAGGCAACTTGTAAGCAGATCTATGACTGCCTGAAATGAAAGCAGGCTCAGCATATACCGTAAATCATGTGTTGTATCTTGCTTTAGGAACCACACAGTCAGACAATTTTGCAGATATTAAAAGGATGGTGTATTGCCTGCTTCAGGAATCCCCACCAGTCTGTGGTGATACTGCATTTATACACAGACAGCTCTGATATAAAGGATAACAACTTACTACTAGTATGAAGTCACAGATGATTTTATTATTCTGCTTCATTTTCATTCTGTATCGCCTCTTTAAATGGACTTTTTGCATAATGTAGACAGGGACTTTTTAAGACTGTTTGCATTTGCTCTTCTAATACTTGAACCCGGACACAAAGGAAGGTTGAACTTGCAGCCTTGCACTAAATAAGCTATCAAAAGCATAAGGGCCCAGATAGCAGCTCCTCCTCGCTGCTGGGGCAAGACAAGAACTTGTAAAGGATACATGAGCCCTACAATAATTGTTAGAGATATTTACATTTTACATCATGGAAGCCTAGATTGCAGCCATTCAGTTCTCACTGAACTACATTGCCCATATCCCAGCCCAATCATGTTGTAGAAAGTTGGAATTTTCAAACATCCCTCGTTTATCTTGCTTTTGCGACCTTTGCTTCCCATTCACTAGAACTGTCCCTGCCTCCAGTATTTTTCCTACAGGAGTTTACAAAGGAAACATATACAAAGTGCTATGCAGATGGCATGTTTCCTTCCAGAGTAAGCAAATTGGGTGCATATGTTTCACTTCCATGTTGGTGGAGAAACCATTCCAACACAGGTCAATTGTTAGGCATTTCTTGGGCTTGTCCCATTATTAAGTGCTATTGGAACAAATGCCTATAATTATGCAATTACATAGCAGGTAGTCTACAGATATTGCTTTAGTTCCTGTAGACATCCTTTTTCTTGTCCTTACCCGGATATGAGCAAACACCAGGATAAACTAGCTTCCACATCCTAAACACAGACAGATGTTTTATAGTGGACATTTGGAAGCAATGATCTATTTCCTCTGTGTATGATGTGGTTCAAAGCTGTAGGCTAATGTAAATAAGAAAAATACAGTTTTACCCAAGTCGTAACTCCAACAGATGGGCAGATATCTCAGCGGATTTAGTTTCAACTTCAATGCACAGAATTGGAAATTTAAAGCATCAAACACCAAAAAAACAGAGGGGGGGAAAATACATCTTTTTTTGGTTTTAGCGTTTACTAATACAACTGTCTGAAACAATTGATATAACAATACAGGGTCGATTTACCAACGTTAGTAATTTATTTCCTTTTTCCTGAATCGTAGTTTTTAGTGCTAAAAATTATGTTTTAACTAATACTCTAAACCAGGGGTCCCCAACCTTTTTTACTCATGAGCCACATTTAAATGTAAAAAAGAGTTTATAGAGCAACACAAGCATGAAAAAGTCCATGGGGATGTCAAATAAGGGCTGTTATTAGCTGTTTAGTAGCCTCTATATGGACTGGTAGCCTACAGGAGGCTCTGTTTGGCAGTACACCTGGTTTTTGTGCAACCAAAACTTGCCTCCAAGCCAAGAATTCAAAAATAAGCTCCTGCTTTGAGGCTACTGGGAGCAACATCCAATGGGTTGGTTAGCAACATGTTGCTCACGAGCTACTGGTTGGGGACCACTGCTCTAAACCATGAAAAATTTGATATTTAATAAATGTAAAAACCACAAAAAGCTCTAATACAAAACGTCTCCATCTAAAAGCTGATGAGGCCATGTAGAACTGAATGTGAGTTGTTCTTTGTAGATAGTAAAATGTGTCAGCGCTTTGAGCTTCTAGTGTTTTTTTTTCTTAAATCACACAAAAATTCTTATGAAAATTAAGCTTTCATATTCTTGTTCAGATTCCTTTTTATTTGCTTGTGCTTTTTACATTCTGATCTGTTAATAAATAAGTCGACATTCGTGCTGTTTTAAAGTGTGAGTTTAGTCAGGGTTGAAAAACCTCTGAAATTACACAGATTTTAATTTTGATAAATAGACCTCCCAGTCTACTAAATATTTTATTCTATTGTGTCTTGATTGTCACCAAAAATGTGTTTATCTAATTTATATACAGAAATATATATTATGCAAAATATTAAAGAATATAGGGCACTGTGTCATGTCATATAAATAAGGCAATGTAAAGGGGGAATATGCAAATTTTGCTACTGGTCTAGTTCAGCCTAGCGAGGAAACCACACATACTGGGCAGCTATTTATAAGAAAGGACAAACCCCACTTTGTCCTTGTGTTTCACCTTAGCCAATGAACCATTCTGACACAGGTAGCAACAACCCTTGTAACCATTTCTGCAATAGCACTGTCAATTGTGAGATCAATCCTTGCACTGAATTTTTTGGCATCTTTTGAAGTGCTCTTTAGCATCACAAAGTGCAGATGTTTTCTATAGCTTCACATTGTTTCGCTGTGAATAAACTACTCATTGTGATGGGCAACTTATTTTATTGAGGGCACATTATTACTTCCTATGTGGCTAACCTTGTTCAAAATGTACCCTCAACTGACTATTTTATAAAACTCTCATTGGTGAATGGAGCAGACTCTTACATGCCCCCAGGACAGGTGAAGAGGGCACCGATGAATATTTGTTGCTTACAGTAAGTCACAGGCCCCCAATTATCTCTCATTCTGAGAGCAAATATGTGCTCTAAGTGGATAAAGTAAGCATAGACTTTAAAGAGGTGCTTCACATTTGTTAATTTTTAGCTTGTTATAGAGTGGCAAAATCTAAACAACTTTTAAATTGGCCTTCATTTTTTCTTTTTTTTATAGTTTTTGAATAATCTGCAATCTTCTCCCTAACCCCATCTAAAATCAAATGCTCTGCAAGGCTACAAATGTCTTGTTACTTTTTAGTACTCATCTTTCTAAAATTTCTACTGAATAAAAAAACCATATAGCTAAAAAAATAAATAAATAATAAAACCAATTGCAATCTGTCTCAAAATATCACTCGCTACATCAGGGGTCCCCAACTTACAGTATTTTTACTCTCGAGCCACGTTAAATCTAAATTTAAAGGTGAGCAACCCCTTTAAGTGGATGTGTGAGCTTCATTTATGTTCACTTGATGGACCCTAGTTGTATTCATAAGCTTAAGGCACCCCATCACGTTTTGCCAAGTGGGTTGTATAACTAAGCATTCGCTTTCCCTTATAATGTTTCTATAAAAAGGCAATACTAACTGAAGTTCTCCATTTACAGTCACCTTCGGAGACAATTACATCGCCATAAGGATCAGAATAAATGTGGTTGAAACTATTTTCTTTTAGAGAAACTGTCTCTGAATTGACAATTCTTCTTTAAAAAAGAGGAAGCAAGGCGAATTTAGATTGTCCGCTCTGTTCTATTTCTGGGAAAACTTGTTTTAGGCTAAGGATGTATCCACTCATCGTTTCCTGTTTGTTTGTCCAAAGAACAGATTACACATTCAGGTGCCAACAGGAAAAGATATGACGTCTTATAGTGTTGCGCTTGGCAGGAAAGCTAGCCTTGCGTATATTTGTGTCTTAGATACACTCCGACACAGCAAAGGGGATTCATTTGTCTTTTTCCAAGACGTTCCTTTAACACATATTTCTTGGACTCGGTCCAATATCAGAGGCTGTAATAGGCTTTAATAAAAATTCTTAAATCTTAGAGTCTTTGTGGTATGGAATTATGAGGGTGCAGTAATAGATAAAATATGCTTTAACCCGTACCCAATGGAATGTATTCAGAGGATGCACACAAAGTTGGGTGGGGGGCCCATTCCCCTATAGTTTTTACAGCAGTGATTTGTACTTGTATGAATCTGAATGGAACAAAATCATCCCTAATGCAAAGTGAGTTCTCACATGTCCCCAATTTTTTAAACAATCATTTTTAGGGAGACAATTTGAAGTTATAAAATTCAGAAATAGTGTTTTCTCATTGGTCAGCATATTGTTGTGCTAAAATCACATTCTGCTATTCATATCCAATCCGTTTGTAAAATCTTTATCAAATTTCAGAATTTTAAAAATACACCCCCATTAAGATCTATAATAGCACACCAGCCTTAAGCTTCTGAATTTTCTAGTTTCTCTAGAAATGTGTCAAAAAAAAATTCTAGTGTCACTAAAAATTGCTGAAAATTAAATTTTTGTGTTTTGTAAACTTGAAAAACTCTAATAGCATAAACAAATGAAAATAGGAAGCTTAATGTATCAGACCCTAATTCATGTGGCTGGTGTATTCTGTAAAGGAAGTGAATGCTCAACAATTGGGGGGTGAAGTTACTCCACTGCATCTCTCTCAATATATAGCCATAAAAAAATATTGTTGCCATTAAAATATGAAAGAGAATAAAACAGCTGCCAAATAGTAGCACAAAAGATCTCGTGGTTTTACAACCAAATTAAGAAATACTGTGCCTAACTTGCCCTCCACAAGGACCATGGAATATATTGCCTTGAATAAAATAAGGGTTAATTCCAGAGCTCCAGTTTCTTTCCCCTGTTCCTGCATGTTTGTAAAGGGACACGAACACCACTAGTATAGTCTATACTGGCTTGCTGGGTAAACTGACTTCCATGCTGGGAAATATTTTCCGCTGTTTTTCCCAGAAGCCAGTTGCTCTGCTCATAAATAGCCCTCAAAATACCAATTTCATGGCCTCTAACATTTGCATTTGACGCATTTCCTGGTTTCTAAGACAAGCTGTATTACAAATAAAAAAAATTCCACACACTTAGCCCTCATTATAAATATAGTTTTCTTTTGCGTTTAATTATTTTAAACATTTCCATTAATCCAGAATGACTTAAAATGTGAAGGAAGTATTAGGCTTCTAATAGGTTCCTGTTCCAGAAAAGCTTTGCAGCTCCAGTTGTTACCTAAGCTTAATCCATATTTTTATAGCTATAGGGAAAGTGTTTACCACCTGCTTAGTTATAGGAACACTGAAATATTTCATTTCTTTACATCTCATTCCTCCCCAGTGCCCCACCCTCTCCCTCCCGCCGTCTCCTCGCTTCGTCCCAGGCGCCCCACATCTCTGTCCAAATCTATAATTTATTTCCCTTAAACAAATTTCTTCTTGGCTTGCCTTCAGGTCATTTAGACCATCAGCTCTGCTGCCCTTGAGCTGTTCATTCCAGGCTTTCTTTTTCCTGTACATTCTGCTGCCAGCTCCTGGGCTGGACCATTTTAGAGATTTTTTCTTTCTTTTCATGCTTTCCAAGAACGATCAAGCAGTTACATAGTAATTGATTTTCCATCAGGCAGCAAGCCCATGGGCAGTTACTTATGGCTACCGATCTTCATGGGATTAAAATCTAAGTAACTAGACACTCATAAAGGCCACATAAGAGTATGTGTGTCTATGTGTGTTTGTTACCTTGTGTCTATGGGTGCACAGATTTGTGTTTCTCTTTATTAAATATTGATGGCCAAACACATGATAAGCATGTGAGACAGGTCTGATCCCTGTGTCTAGGAAATAAATCCTTAAAATTGCAATGGTAGATTGCAAGCCATAGATTTCTCTGCCTAGTCCATACCTGAGGACGGAATGTCCAGTTACACAATCTCAATACATTACCTATAACACCCTAGCAAGTTGGTAATATCACAGAAAATCTTGAGGCTCTCCAGCCAGGTAGTAAGTCCCCCTTCCCCTCCAGTTTTTAAAAGAACCATCTGATGTGACAAGTTGTTACTTACATTTCTTTAACTAAACTAAAATTACACCCTTTAATTTGAAACCCTCACTTTATTTGTATACCTAAGGAACTGGCCATTTAAAGGATTTTTTATGGCCCCAATCAGCTCCATAGACCTGCTAATGTATACCTATAGTAATGGGCACACATTTCTACAGAATCTACAGAGAGTCTCTGTGCTAAATCTTAGCAAGCTATATAGCACTAGGGATGTAGCGAACGTCGGAAAAAAAGTTCGCGAACATATTCGCGAACTTGCGCAAAAACGCGAGCGGTTCGCGAACGGTTCGCGAACCCCATAGACTTCAATGGGAAGGCGAACTTTAACATCTAGAAAAGACATTTCTGGCCAGAAAAATGATTTTAAAGTTGTTTAAAGGGTGCAACGACCTGGACAGTGGCATGCCAGAGGGGGATCAAGGGCAAAAATGTATCTGAAAAATCTGCCTGTTATTGCAGCAGTCAGCAGATGAGATCAGAAGCAGGACAGCTGCCCACTGCAGCTACATACAGAGCACTGCAGTAGAAGGTAGATTACTAGCCAGCAAAGCTACCTAAGCTTAAATGTCCCTCAAACCCCTGCAGACTTCTGTCCCTCCAATAACAGAGCAGTATCAAAACGATTACTAGCCAGCAAACTTTCAACTGTCCCTGAAATCACTAACAGGCAGCAGCTCTCTCCCTACACTATCTCTTCAGCACACACAGGCAGAGTGAAAAAACGCTGCAGGGCTTCGGTTTTTATAGGGAAGGGGAGTGGTCCAGGGGAGAGCTTCCTGATTGGCTGCCATGTACCTGCTGGTCTGGGGTGAGAGGGCAAAAAAAAGCGCCAACAATGGCGAACCCAAAATGGCGAACGTCGCGCGACGTTCGCGAACTTCCGGCGAGCGCGAACACCCGATGTTCGCGCGAACAAGTTCGCCGGCGAACAGTTCGCGACATCTCTATATAGCACTGAAGATAATTATAACTGTCCTGTTGTCTCCTTTGTTTTCCTTTTTTCTTAGCATCTGTGTATGGCATAAACTGCCTAAATAAAGTTACCCAGAATAACCGTCGGCCATCTTCCCAAATACTACAGGTATGGGCTCCGTTATCCGAACGTGAACGTGCAGCACGCTGAAGCCAGTTAAAGTCTGGTAAGTGCTCCCACTTAAGCTATTTGTTCTAGGCATGAATACAGGCTTTGCGTTGTTGCCCTTGGTTTTAATTTGGCACTGGACATTATAGGTAGAGTACAGGTGTGGCATCCGTTATCCGGAAACCAATTATCCAGAAAGCTCCAAATTACGGAAAAGCTCCCATAGACTCAACTTTATCCAAATAATCTGAATTTTAAAAAAGGATTTCTTTTTTCTCTGTTATAATAAAATAATACCTTGTGCCCAATCCCAACTAAGATATAATTATTCCTTATTGGAAGCAGAACCAGCCTATTGGGTTTATTTAATGTTTACATTATTTTCTAGTAGACTTAAGGTATGACGATCCAATTTACAAAAAGATCAGTTATCCAGAAAGCCCCAGGTCCTGTGCATTCTGGATAACAGGTCCCATACCTCTATATCCTTTTATTTCCCATTCTGCTTAATTGGTTCTTTTATGAGACATTTGACAGCAATATGTTTTATGTTTTTATGGTAAAGGTTTTTCATGTTCGAGAGAGGATATATTACCATCTCCAGTTAAAGTCTTGAAATACTGGTTTCTTGTTGGTTTGGCGGAAAAAAAATTGCTAATCTTCTTAGAGAAAATAATAGTTTTATAGAAATGTGCCAAAAATTTTAGCAATTTTAAAATTTCGGCAAAGTGCCTTAAAAGTTTTGGTCGGCAATTTTACGGTGCCCTTTTCCAACCCTTCCGCCCTTCCTCCCTTCCTCCCTTCCTCCCTTCCTCCCTTCCTCCCTTCCTCCCTTCCACAGAGCCGCCCCAGCAATTGATCGTCCCTGCCTAACGGTTTTAAAATTAGATGCGCCTGACGCGCGTTTCGCTTGTCAATCCACAAGCTTTGTCAAAGGCTGTGGATTGACAAGCGAAACGCGCGTCAGGCGCATCTAATTTTAAAACCGTTAGGCAGGGACGATCAATTGCTGGGGCGGCTCTGTGGAAGGGAGGAAGGGCGGAAGGGTTGGAAAAGGGCACCGTAAAATTGCCGACCAAAACTTTTAAGGCACTTTGCCGATCGGCTACTTGCGTCCTATACTGGGGAACTGATCACAAAGGAAGGGTGGTGTGGGAGGATACGAGGGCTCTCGATATCGGAAGGTTGCCTCCGCCTCTCAAGCTTTATTATCCCTTCCGTGAGAAAAGGGACCAGGTGCATATACCCCCGCCTATTTAACTCCAAATGCCATTTACCCCTTACATGCACAGAGGTATGCCAGCATGACAGCAGTCGAGACTGATGGTGGGCAATAGTTGCTATTGTAGCATAAACCCACGCTACATTCTCGACATTATGTATCGTATACTAGCTAATGACCTTGTGTCGATATAGCTACCCTACCTAACCTTGTTTTTAATTCTTCTTTTTTCTCTTTCTTGTGTTGAATTAGTTGATTTAATAAAAGTTAAGTTTTAACTTATATTGTTGGGATTTCAGACTTAATAATGGGATGGTGCAAGTATATGGGACACACTTTTTTCTCCTGTATTTCCACCCTAGCAATAACACATGCCACACATTGGCTTCTATGTCTTGTTTATAACCCCCTTCTGGTTTAAGTTTCTACCCAGAAAGCGTACAAGCAAATGTGAATACCTAGAGCAGGGGGCAACCAACTGCCTTGCCACTAACATTAAACTGACTCAAGGACTGAAACCAAAATAGGTACAAAATAGTTGATTTCCTTGGTGTTACTCCACTGTTAAAGCCAGTTCCTCAGCAAGACATACCTAGAGGACTATGGGTAGTGGAGGAAAGCTGGTGCTGGATCCCCTGCCCTTGCGTGCCAGGTAACTTGATCAATACACCCAATAATAAGGTCATAATTGTCTGCATGGAATAGTAAAATCTGAATAAAAATGGTAGCAATCTAGAAACAAATTGTATTAATCATTTTGCAAGGCCTACATATGATTCCATGCATCATCCACAAGGTGCTCTCAAGAAATGTGCAAATATTTACATCCAGCCACACACACAGAGACACACACCTTCTAAACAAAAAATATGTAGCATTCCAAATAACAACATAAAACCAAGCCATATGTTTAACCAGTGGCTCTGCTTTGCCTCATGTACAGACGTTAACAGTCTTCCTGCAGCTTCCTGGGTGGAAAATCACAGTCAGCATTTGTATATAAATATTATTACCCAGCTTGAGTTAACAAGCCAAGAAATAGCTTTGCTGGAACTGCTGCGTATTCTGCTGCACGAGTATAACTCCTAAGGAAAACGTCATGGAGGTGTAGAAAAATGTGTTTACTGTGTTCTGTTTGATCAAATCAACTACCCAAGCAAGGGGTGTTAGTGGTTTGGGGAGTCTTCTGCTGCACATTTTAAGGGGAGGAAAATGTTGAGTACAGGCCATGTGCAGAGGCCAAGTTCTCTCCTTTCTGCCTCCTGCTTCCCATGTATGTGCCAACTGGCCTTTGGTTTAAAGGAGAACTAAACCCTAACAATGAATATGGTTAAAGGATGCCATGTTTTATATACTGAACTTATTGCACCTGCCTCAAGTTTCAGCTTCTCAATAGCAGCAATAATCCAGGACTTCAAACTTGTCACAGGGGGTCACCATCTTGGAAAGTGCCTGTGACACTCACATGCTCAGTGGGCTCTGAGCAGCTGTTGAGAAGCTAAGCTTAGGGGTCTTCGCAAATTATCAAGCAGAAAACGAGGTTGGCCTGTAATATAAGCTGATGTTACAAGACTGATTATTAAATGTTGATGCTAATTGTAATGGTTTATGTGCTGCCATGTAGTCATTATCTGTATTAATTACTAATCAGCCTTATATTGTGACATTTATATTCTATGAGTACTGTATATTTTGAGTCGGTCCCTAAGCTCAGTAAGTGAAAGCAGCACAGAAAATGTGCAGTCAATCAGCAGCAAAGAAGTTGGGGAGCTACTGGGGAATCTTTGGGGGAACAGATCTTCCCTGCTAAAAGACTGTGGTTGCCTTGGGCAGAAGCCCAAAATATAATGTAAAACATTTCTACCTACTTCTTAAGTTCAGCTTAAGTCCTCCTTTAAATGGGAGTGTAAACCCCCCAACTTTTGCCAAGTGAAAGAAAATGTCATTCTAAGTAACTTTCCAATATACATTCATGAAATATTCAATGGTTATACCGCTATTTGCAATGCAAATGCTATTGAAAGCAGCATTTTTCTGTGCCTTTCTCCACTGCCAGTTCTGCCTCTTGAAGCTCTAAAGCAAAAGTGAGCCTTGCCTAATTCTTTACTGGTCTGTTAATCGGCTGGCTGGACAGATGTTGCTTTCAATAGCAATTACCTTTACAAATAACTTTAAAACCACCGAAACTGAATGTGTATTGGAAAGTTGCTTAGAATGATATTTTCATTCATTAGGGAAAATGTTCTTTTTGGGTTTACATCCCACTCTCACAAATAAACAAGTGTGATTGAAAGCCCATAAATCCTCTTTCACATATGAGTATTAAACGAATGTTATATGGCTAGTGACGATTGAACGTGTCCTGTTCCAATTAGACAGGTTGCAGAATGCTACCTTATGTCTTTTGTCTGCTGAGGAAGTAGACATTTATGGAGCTTTTCACTTAAGTAAACATTCCTTCTCCAACCCTCTTCTTGCCCACTAGCAGTATTTACTCTGTTAGTACTTTAGCAATAGCCCCCGCTGTGTAAGTCTAATCTCCACTAAACAAAATGGCAGACGGCCTTAGCTTTGGATAAATGTTTATGCTTGGGCAGAGTAAACAATACATTTGAGGTCTCGCTGCTGTTCTTTCAGATGGTTTCCTTGTGATATATACAGTGTAAAGCTACAGTCCACCAGGGCACCCTTGCAGAAAACTGCCCGACACTGCACTTAAGGGTAAGGCCACACTAGGCGATAGCGCCGCGATTTGACTCGCGGCGACTTTTAGTTTTAAATGAACTTTTAGCATATTCTTAGCCACTTTTCAGTCAATATATATATATATAATATATATATAATTGTCCAGAAGTGCCCGCACTCATACTTTGAGTTGCCAGAGGTGCACAATCAAAGTTTATAATATAAACAGATGAAGGATCAGCACTCTCTGTGATTTCTGAATTTATGCTCTTTTATTGATACAGCATCTCATCCAACATTTCTCAAGGATATTGTGCATTTACTGGGTAACAACTTAAATACCCACGCCCACAATATACATTGTATACATATATATATATATATATATATATATATATATATATATATATATATATATATATATATATATGTGTGTGTGTGTGTGTGTGTGTGTGTGTGTGTGTGTGTGTTTGCCTTGCTCTACTTCTTCTTTCCAGCTTGCATTATTCAGTGTATTGGGGGGTCACTCACCCCAGAAATCATTGGGGGTCATTTATAAAGTTAGTGCGGCACATATTTATTCACAAATGGTTATATCGCCCCTGTTTTTTTCCTGAACGCTGAAATATTGCACTGCTGTGCCCTTCTTTCTGTTTTTTGCAAATTCGCATTGCGCACAAATATTTGTAAATGTTTGCATGAGTGCACCCTCTATGCGAGGTTCTTGTGCGCGAAAATAGCGGTGAAAATAAATTTTTAAAAAAACAGCACCAAGGGTCTTGAAGTGAAAAAAATACTTATGTTGCTCGCATGGTATGCATAACCGACGTTTCAGTCCCGATTGGGTCATGCAGGACTACAGAGAGAACAGTGTGTATCGCATGAAGGAACTGACGGAGACCAGCATTGCGGAAGGTAGGGAAGCCCCCAGGTTACCAATCGAGCAGTGGAGACTCGGAATGCAATCCAGAGGGATCGCCATCGCAACAGCACCCTGTCAATTTTTTAGAGCCAAAGACCGCAGAAGTGGTGGAACCCGGAGGACGCAACAATGCCATGGCGGTTGGAAACATAAGAATAAAGGCGACCAGGGAGGTAAGATTGCTATCTAAGGGACATTTGTTCCCACTAACAAGGGGCGCACATTTAACACTATGGTAGACAATTATAACTTTGTAAGCAGACTGTGGCTAAAGGAACATTTTGCAACAACAGATAATAAGAGGGAACAGACTGGGCGGGAGTCTCGAAGAAATAGATTTAAATTGAAAAACAACTTTTACCGAACAACTAACAATAATTCACTTAAACGTTTTTACCAGCGTTATTAATGAACAAGCCTAATGTGTGTCTTAGAAGGTAACATATAGGGGTAACTTTAGCCAGGATGAGAGGCGGGCACTTAAAGATCTATGCACTAATCGTGACATTATCATAAAGCCTGCTGATAAAGGTGGAGCAGTAGTCGTGTTGGATTACCAATATTATCATCAAGAAATTTTGTTATCAACCTTTACTGTTTGATCCCACTTCAAAATTTCAATTACAGATTAAAAGGATATTCGGTGAATCAATCAAGCACTGATGGATTAAGGAAGAAACAAGGGATTATTTATTTGAGGAACAACTGGTAAAGCCAGTAATTTATACTTTACCTAAAGTGCATAAAAACCTTACACACCCACCGGGGAGACCTATCATATCGGCAAGAGGGTCTCTAGCTGAATGCATTGCAAAATATGTGGATGAATGGCTACAGCCTATAGTATGGGGATTGAATACATACCTGAGGAATACTAATGACTTCTTACAGGTGATTGACAGCATACAGTGTGCACAATTTTTATTTTGTTACCATGGATGTACAAACCTGTATACGTGCATTCCCCATGTCCAAGGTCTGGAAGCAGTGAGGGAGCTTTTAAGCTGTTGTGACCAATTAGAAGGCCCTCCCATTGAAGTTCTAATATGCCTTCTTGAATTTATTTTATATATAAAAAAAAGTTTGAGGACCAGTTTTACATTCAAATATCTGGTACAGCAATGGGATCAAATGTGGCACCCACACATGCCAACATTTTTATTTTTATGTACAAATATGAATGTGATTACCTACTGAGTCATCCGATGTTCCGTCGATTTGGAGCCTATTACAGGCGCAATATCGATGGCTTATTTTTTATTTGGTATGGCACTTCTGAAGATTTGATTTGATTTGAATACACTGTCCACATCAGTCAGGCTGACGTTACATTATGACAAAGAGACAATAAATTATCTGGACTGTACAGTCTACAAAGACAGAGTACAAAAATATATTACAAACTAAGATTTATCAAAAACCATAACTGATGTACTTTTGGTCTAAGATAGTTAGACAAGGAGTCATATTATGTATGGATTTGTTTTTAAAATAACTTTTAACATAGTCACAATCACAGTCAATTTTTAATAATTACTTATTGGAAATGTCAGATATAATATGCAGTAGCATATATTAGCAGTATTGCTGGTTTCCAGCCATACAAGAGTTAAATTGTACATGATGTCACAGTCACAGGCACTGTCAAATGATGTGGATGAGGCTATTTAAGCAGTGTCAGACCAGACCCCCTCTCCTAATCTTGTTTTTTTTAAAGAAAAAAAGATTTTCGAGACGCGCAGCGCCTTGTGCGCATGCGCACCGATGGGACGCCATATGCGAATGTGCGCCAAGTGGGCAGCGTACATCCCTGGATTGCAGTCCCAGAGGGCCCCCCAGTCCGACCCTGTATTTAAGAGATAAACGTGTATGTATTTGTACTTTGAGAAATGGACAGAAACGTTGGTTTGGCGCAAAATTTTAAGGTATTTAAGGCCCATTCATACTCCCAGCCAGTGCCCGTGATAGAACTTGTTTCTAGTGGTTCCTGAGCCTTGTGCGTCTGATCTGTTCTGTATCTAGTCTGTTTGATTACCCGTGTTTGACCCAGCCTGTTCCTGACTATTCTGCATTCTGTATCCTGACCTCGCCTGCCTACGACAACTCTTCCTGCTTAACCCCTTGATTGACAACCCGGTTTGACCCTTGCCTGCCTGACGATTCTTGATATCTGCCTGCCTCGACCCTGCCTGTCTGACGATTCTCTAGCCTGCTCCATTTGTACCGTGACCTTCGGCCCAAAAGACTTTGCTAACAGCCGTGCCCCTTTGCCAGCCAGAACATCTCACCTTGTACCTCTCGTTAAGTCCAGGTGTCACCCAAGTAAGCTGAGGGCTCCTCCGAAACCCAACGGTGGTCACACTACTGGTGAAGCCGAGACCAGGGTGCTTGGCATTTGTTCTGGTATTGGGTGCCGGTCGTGACAGTGCTTTGCCAAGGTGATTTTTTATATACTTATGTTTTACAACAGGGGGTACATTAATTATTAAAATACATAAACATTTTAGTGAGTCACGTGACACAAATTACCTCACTGAGGACCAATTATACCAGTTGACATCACTAAGCACCATTTATAAGGATAATACTTACAGAATAATTATATTTATATTACAAGGATAATATTAACAGAATGTTTATACAGTATTAATGACTTTTATGAAGTTTGCAGAATTTCTGTGGACTAAGTATGCTCTTTCTCTGACCATACAATCATTTATTCACAAGAGTAACTAGCACCTGATTTACAAGCATTTGATATAGGCAATAAGTTCAATACAATGGAACTAGGCATATCAGCAAAACAGGAAAAATACTTTAAAAGGGGACAAGAAAATATGTAAAAATGGAACCCCTCCCCTAAGAAGGTTCCAGGCTAATTTGTGCCAAATATTACCTCCTTTTATTGTATTTTTAATAGAACATTCTCTAATTGAAATCTTTTATATAAAGCCGAAGGACGGGAAAGGATGAATCACTTGTGCCAGTCACACTAATCAAAGCCAATGTGACAGTTGCAGCTCTCAGATGATCAGGAAATACGGGATTTGCCAGGTGTCTGGCAGCAGGATACACACATCTTCTGTCCTGGAGCCTATTTGCATGGAAATTACTAATGAGATGAACGTCCATGAGCCTTGGAAGTCAATTACCCAAATGAGTGAGATTTCACTGTTTTGCACTGAAAATGACATTTTAATGGCATGCTCCAGACTTCAAAGAGTGGGCCCTTACTAAGGAAAAAGGGGGGGGTGGGAACAATACAAATCGTGTTATCACCAAACGCGCCAGACTCGAAAATCTTGCTTCAAAACATTCGCTGAATATCCTTAAAGGCACAATTATGTTAATGTACCATTTGTTGTGCATACAGCTTGCCCAGATATATGAATAAAAGGCCCATCCTTAGGGAAAATATTTACAATATAGAGCAGGTCAGTGGTGTCAAATGTGACACCCCAGCTGTGACAAGTTCTAGCTGACTAGCAATGCTGACCATTTTAGACAATAGGTGAGAGCTGTATGCTGTCCCTTTAAATATAACAGTAAAGTAATAGGAAATGCATTTTTTATATTTTATATTTATAAATATATATACATTATAAACCTTAATGAGGACCAGGAGCTGCCATACTGTATGTCTGCTTATGAATATGTAATAATATGGTAGAAAGCAGCAATACTATTGGTTTTTTTTTTGTGGCAAGGATACCCTTAAATACAACTACTTACATTAAAATCACCAGTGTTCAGGTGAATTAGTCAGTAATATTGCCCATTCACTTACTGTTCCACCTGTGCTGTTGTAGACTTCCTGAAGGAAAGACTTGGGGATGGGCAGGATATGCTTTGCATAATAATGGCTTAATGGATGTTTACTGACAACAAAAACCAGGTTAGTACCCTGTAGGACCCTACTGAGAATTACTCTTGCTAATGGGACCCGTTTATCTAAGATCAGATGGAGATCTGATGGAGTCTGGAAATGGCATTACAGTCTGGTGAATTTAAAAAGGCTGCAAAAGGTATTGATGACTATAGGGTAAAGGTGCCAATAAATAGGCAGACATCGGCTGTCAGTTTGAACTATATTGACTGAACTATACCACCTGCCTACTGTAGTCCAACAGTTAAGATTTGGATCTTGAAATGTTCCTGGGAAAATACTCCTAGCATTGTTCCCAAACAAGTATCTGACTACAGCCATAGGGAACCAGACCACATTCATGCACCGCTGACTTCACTCCCTGAATGACAACGAAACTAGAAGTTGTCTGTTATTTGTTACAACACTGGCAACCCGTTTTATTATGTATGGACATAGCTACCTGGACTCAGGAATCTCTAACAACTCCCCATTCATTTATATATAATATATATATATATATATATATATATATATATATATATATATATATATATATATATATATATATATATATATATATATATATACACCCTGTTGTAATCATCAGCACTCTCGTAATTCTGTAAATTCTTGCCTGGGTGCTCACTCTGTTACAATTTCATAAATCAAACAGAGAATGTGGCACTCACAGGACTTGCAAAAATAGAAAATTTATTGCAAAAAAACTAACGTTTCGTCTGTAATGGCTGTATCGGTTACCGTCGAAACGTTAGTTTTTTTGCAATAAATTTTCTAAAAAAAAATAAATCTTTTTGCAATAAATCTTCTAAACTGCCGCCCCTGTCCTCCTCCGTGTGTACGCGCAAATGCTGTTATATATGGAAATAACCCTCTTCATATAGTTGTGCTGATTTGTAATCTGTACAGAAGATACCTGGATTTATGAATCTCTAACCAGTCCATATATATATATATATATACAGGACCGCCATCAGAAATCGCAGGGCCCCATACGACAAAATTTCCTGGGCTGCACCCACCGCAAGCCCCACCTACAGGTCCGCCCTCCCCACCCCACAGGTCCGCCCCCCACCACACAGTAAAAAAGCAAAAAAAATATAGGTGGCTAGGGTTCCCACATGCTAATAAAAATAAAAAGATATTGGTGGTCAAGGCCCCCCATAAAAAAAACATTTGTGGCCAGGGCCCCCCCATTAAAAAATACTGGTGGCTAGGACCCCACATGAGAAAAAAATTGGTGGCCAAAATTGGTGGCCAGGGCCCCCCCCCCACATTATGAGAAAATTGGTAGCCAGGGCCCCTTAAACGTCCATGCCTTCCCGAAGTCAGCAGCTCTCAGAAAGATGGGGGGCCTGGCTAATAAAGTAAGTGTGGCGTGGCCGGGCCCCCCTTACCCTTGGGGCCCCTTACAACTCTCCCCCCCCTGTCCCCCCCTGATGGCTGCCCTGTATATATATATATATATATATATATATATATATATATATATATATATATATATATATATATATATATATATATATATATACACAGTATATACAGTATATATATATATATATATCCCTGTTCAAATGCTTGTGCTGACAGAAGGTGTATGGAAATTGTGTAAATCAAAGAGCTCTCATGAGGATTTGTGAGTAGAGCTGAAAGGGCATTTCTCTTGGGCCCTAGGATCACAGGGCCCCTGGGGGAGACAAACATAGGTAAAAGTAAATGCTACTATGTACTTACTATGTATTTTGCAAAGCTTACAGGCTTTGCTTTTATTGCTAGAGATCTGTATTGTTAGGGATCTGTAAAACAGGCCTTGCACTGGCTGAGTGTTCTAGTACGGGTATGGGATCCATTATCCAGAAAGCTCCAAATTACGGGAAGGCCATCTACTATAGACTCCATTTTAATAATGTAATTCAAATCTTTCTCTGTAATAATAACAATACAGGACCTTGTACATGATCCCAAGCAGGGTCAGACTGGGGGGCCCGGGGCCCATCGGGAGTGCAGTCCAGGGCCCCCTACAGGCCCTCCGTCCCCCTACTGTGCGCACTGTGCAGCGCTGAACGCCACCCCCTTGGCATGCATGCGCACACATCGCCCCATCGGTGTGCATGTGCACAAGGTGCTGCGCGTCGCGAAAATCCTTTTTTTTCTTTAAAAAAAAAAAAAAGCATCAGGAGAATGGGTCAGGCCAGTCTGACACTGATCCCAAGTAAGAAATCATTAATCCTATTACAGTTATTTCATGTTTAAATTAATTTTAAGTAGACCTAGGGGCACATTTACTATTAATTAACGAATTAATTAACCCTCGATATTCAACCGTCAAAGTAAAATCCTTCGACTTTGAATCTCGAAGTCGAAGGATTTACCGCATTTCTGTTAGATCGAACGATTCGAAGGATTTTAATCCATCGATCGAACGATTTTCCTTCGATCAAAAGCTAGGAAAGCCTATGGGGACCTTTCCCATAGGCTAACATTGGTGCTCGGTAGGTTTTAGGTGGCGAAGTAGGTGGTTGAAGTTTTTCTTAAAGAGACAGTACTTCGACTATCGAATGGTCGAATAGTCGAACGATTTTTAGTTTGAATCGTTTGATTCGAAGTTGAAGTCGTAGGTCGAAGTAGCCAATTCGATGGTCGAAGTAGCCAAAAAAAAACTTCGAAATTCTAAGTATTTTTTATTCTAATCCTTCACTCAAGCAAAGTAAATGTGCCCCTTAATGTATGGAGATTCAAATGACAGAAAGATCCCTTTTCAGGTCCTGAGCACTCTGGATAAAAGGTCCCATACCTGAATATCAGTTTCTGATACATTTTGATGGTACACAATACAGCACAATATGCAGGGGATGCACCATGTAATAAAGCAAGGAGGTGAGAAGACACTGAGGTGCTGCTGTCTGCTGGGACCTACCCACTCCCTGGAAAATTCTCTACTTCTCAGTCCTTTTGTGTGCGGGGAGGGTTGGGGGAGGTAAGCAGACAGTGGGATGCTTAAAAGGAAATTTACAATCATTTCCTCTCTGGTTTGGTTACAAATCAACAACATCCTGTTCTTTTGTTGAAGCTAGGGGCGCCTGCCAGACTGGGAAATTAATGTTCTTAAAGTGACAGCGCTCAGTAGGCAACGTTAGGTGGAATACTATGAAATAAAAGGTTCAGAAGGTATTGCACACAACACACAAATGTATTTGGTTAATGAACCTTTTACACTTAATTCCTTATTTTAATGCGTGTGCTGTCATTTGTTTCATACACAAACCAATTAGCAGTATGTGGCAGTGGTTTATTTATTGTGACCACTTTAAATAGTCTTCCTCCTGCCATATCAGACCATCCACAGTCAAAGGACAGAGATGTCCGACCTGCAAAACGCTAGTTAGATACTGTTTATCTACATTTCCCAGCGTCCCCTAAATATTTTATTTTATTGTGCAGATTCGTTCGTTTATGGCTAATAACCTTCAGGAAAAACAACAGATTCTTCCAGCAGTTGTGAAATACACTCGGGCACGTAGGAAATGCGTCATTTTAGATGCAGCTTTAGGACAAGTTGTATCCTACTATAAAACATCTAGAGATTTGTATATTTATCATCCCACAAATGTAACAACGGCGGTTGCAATGCCTTCTTTGGTCTTCTCTGGGAGACATGAACACTTAACCAGTTTATTGCCAGAAGCGTGTGCCTTACATATTCTTAGATGTGGCAGGTTTGCAATGCTGGGGTGCAGCAGAAATGAGATCCATGGCAATAATAAACATAGCAGCAAACTACCAATGGGCAACTAAAATAATATGATGCTCTTTCAACAGATGGATAAGCATCCAGAGAGTCTACAGAATTGTTAAACACTCAACACTAACATTGTAGAGAGCGTGGCTTTTCCAGTCAGCTAAGGATTCTGGGAGTTGTAGTTAAGACATTTTGTAAGAGTGTGAGTTTTGTATCAGTAGCCTAGGATTACTAAGAAGGATCTTTGGTTAGAAGAAATTATAATGTATCCTATTGCTTTCACTTCGACCCTGTGTTTTACACAGTAGCAGAAAGGGTTACAATGCACAATGCCAAACAGATACAGTAAAAAGAGGAAAGAAAGGTGCAGGTAATTTGAGATTGCCCTGGGAGATGACACTCGGATGTAATTAGCATGGGAAGGGATGTGAACTTTAAACAGGCTCCTTTGTAAGTAGAGGAAGGGAGGGGAGTTAAAAAAGATCACTGTAATTGCAGTAGCCTCTTTAACTGGTCCCATTTGTGCTTGATCTGCTCCCTCTGCCCTCCTGGCTAATAGATTTGTATTTCCAGATAACCAAATGTTCCAAACTGAAAAGAGCACTATAGGCATTTTGCACAAAAAAACAGCCAAATTCCAAACTGCTCCAGTAAAGCATCTTGAAGAGCAGGATCTGCCCAGGAGCAACTAAATGATGTGGAGCAGCCACTGAGCCTCTCTAGTGCAAGGAATGAAGAAATAGTAATGTAGGCCAGAGTTTAGGGAAAATAATATAATGGAGAAAACAATAAACAAGGCAATAAAGCATATTGCACCCTGTACATGCCAATTTATTTTACTGTGATCTGCTTGTTCACTCTAAACCAGTGACCCCCAACCAGTGGCTCATGAGCAACATTTTGCTCAACAAAATCTTGGATGTTGTTCTAAGTGTCCTCGAAGCAGGTGCTTATTTTTAAATTCCTGGCATGGGGGCAAGTTTTGGTTGTATAAAAACCAGGTCAACTGCCAGAGTCTCCTATAGGCTCCCAGTCCACATATGGCTACCCAATGCCAATCACATCCCTTATTGAGCACCCCATGGCTTTTGTTGCTCTCCAACTCTTTTTACATTTCAAAGTCGCCCATTGTTGGAGGCCCCCACTCTAAACCATACTGCTCAAACGTTGCATGGATCACCGGCCATACAAGTGGGATTTTGACAAAATAAATCTAGAGACAGAATCAAATCCACTAACACTACAAAATCTCTCCTGATAGCATTTGGTAGTTCAGCTACTAATAGAATTGCTTATGGAGGACCAGATACATGTGGGCACATGGAATCCATAGTCAGCTTAGATACAATTCTCTGCTATCCCTTGGGTACATATTCATAGCAGATGACAGCCAGTTTTTGTTCTAAAATGCCCAAATTGTTTGAGATCATCTCTACAAATGTATGCAATAAGTAGACAGACCACATTTTAAAGTAGTGGCCTGGTTTGCTGCTTGGACCATTCTAATAAAATGAGCATAGACTCCATTTCAGCCATGCAATTTGCCTTTAGCTTCCAGGTCATGAACCATTTTCATCTGGTGCAGGGGAGTGGTCAGTAAATTGACTTGAATTAAAGACCTTCATGTACAGTGCAGGTAGGTGCAAATTATAGCCCTTTCATACATAACCACTAATACCCCTGTCCCTTAGTTCTTTTATGTGCCCAAAGGATTATGTTTACTGGAGGCTAAAGTATTAAAGGAGAAGGAAAGGCTAAAATTAAGTAAGCTTTATCAGAAAGGTCTATATAAATACACCAGTAAACCCTCAAAGTAATGCTGCTCTGAGTTCTCTGTCAAAACAAACACCACATTTCTTTCCTTCTATTGTGTACAAATGGGCTTCTGTATCAGACTTCCTGTTTTCAGCATAAACCTCCAGGGCAGGGCTTGAGCATGCTCAGTTTGCTCCTCTCCTCCTCCCTCCTCCCATCCCTGCTGTAATCTGAGCTCTGAGCTGTAAGTGAGTAGGGAGAGACTCAAGCAGGAAGTGATGTCACACCAAGCTTATATGGCAGTTGCTATCCTAAACAAACAGAGAGCTGTCTTTACTCAGGTATTGTAAAGCATTCTGCAGAATAAATATAGCGTTCTAGCTTGCACTTTTGTGGCTAATCTGTTGGAGCTTTTCTTCTCCTTTAACAATGTCAAAGTAAATATTTATAATAAATACAGGTATGGGACCTGTTATCCAGAATGCCTGGGACCTGGGTTTTCTGGTTAAGGGATCTTCTCACTCATATAAGAGACTCTATTGGTTCCTAATGTGCTGTGTGCAAGAAAATATGTTCATGTGTTAATGAAAAACAACTTTCCGTCTATCCAAGTATTTATACGGCACCTAGATCGACTGTGTATAATAGATATAATGAGGTTGCAAGAGCTGTGGGTGGCCCTCCCAACCCATGGGGAAAAAGTTGTGTCTGATGAGATGACTGCAAAACTGCATCCAATGGTTTCCATATTGTACATTTATTCAACATTTAAACCTGGGAAATGCTAAACAACCTTCTTGCTCTATAGTCAATATTTGATGCTGGTTAACGACTTGGCTTGGTATCAGATTGTCTCGTGGAGTCTTGTGATCTGGATGCTCATTTAGTAAATGGGGAAAACCTTTTTGGATGACGCTATTGTTAGCCTGGACTATCGACAAGGGACAAGGAGTGATTTGATTAAGTATCTGTTTTACTTTGGTTTAACAGTATTAGCTAATTTGATCACTTCCTCATCACGCTGTGCTGCAGAGTTCTATTTTGAGCCTGTGGATAACGGTATTCTTTAACCCTGTCCTGTGCTTTGTGGGTAGAGGGCCACTTGAGATAAAGAAGATATTACACCTTTCCATTAGGACTCGAAACTGCTTAAATGGCATAAGGGAAATGCGTGAAGCAGGAAGAGGGCAGCATCTCGCAGGTGATGTAAATAGGCCTTTAGAATTAAATATTGTAAATAAATAATATATTTGGTTTTGTTTATGGCCATACAAGAGACATTCTACACTTGCTATTCTGAGATTGCTGTTCTTTTATTATTTTTCCATGCTGCTTTTCTCTAACCTAAAACGTCACTTGTTCATGGATGAAATATCTAAAAGTACCAAACCAGAATAATAGAGATCAGATTTTAGTTCTTATTGGATGCAAGAGTGCTCTTGTTGTTGCAGGAAACCACAAAGATGAAAACCAAAGTGCACCTTCCCATGCTCATGAATTATTTGAGCCAAGGCCGACATGTCCCTGCATGTATTTAAGGACAGCCCAGTCATGTAAAAGGAAACTATCATTACGTGTTTCTACAATTGTATTTTAATTAAGTCATGGACAGAACAAAGCCAAGCAAAACAATGAAAAGGAGCCTTTATTATCATACTACTATTGAAACTTCCTATAAAACCAGAAACGTCAGACTTTTCATTTTAAACCTTATCCTAGTTTATATGAAAGCCAGAGAGTAGAATGATTAGCACTCCCCTTCCAAAACAACTTCTCTAGAAAGACACACAATGTCCTTTACAGATGTGCTAAGGGCTGCCATGTTTACAATCCACAGTAGCGAGCAAATGACTCTGTGCCAAGCTTAATGCCACGTTTTACTAGTCGCTAAATGTACTTGTTAATGATCAGTTCCTTCCGTATGTGAATGAAGGCAGAAGAGGCTGAGTTATAATGAAAGCTCTGTGGCTCACTGCTATTGTCTAAGCCTTGTCTAGGCATATCATTCCATTAAAGGGCCAGATTTCAATGCAGAATTATGCTAGGGCTTGTTTATGAGCTACTTTCTGATTGTCATGCCCCTGATTCGACTAGGACATGAGTCTACTTGGCCATGTCCCCTCTGGCTTCTTTTAATGGGTTTTAAACAATGGCAGGCCTGAGGGAGGTAGTGAGGAGCTTTAGGCCAGCCTGCTAAAGAGTCAAATGTTGCATAGGCAAAGCTAAAACTACAAGGTGAATCAATAATATCATAACAGAGGCTTTTGGTAAATAAAGCAAAAGGAAAATAAATATTGACTCAATACTTTTTAATTCATAAAGAGGATGGAAAATGAAAGTACAGTCACCCTTTCAAATGGTTTGGAGATCTGGGGCAGGTAGGGAGCTGTGTGTGTTAGAAGAGATGTATGGTGAACTTAAAGGCAAGTTGGGTGGTGTAAAAGCTATGGAGAAGAAGTACTCATTTAAAGGGGTTGTTCACATTTGAGTTAAATTTTAGGGTGATGTAAAGAATGGCATTCTAAGACAATTTGCAATTGGTTTTCATATTTTATTATTTTTGATTTTTGAGTTATTTCATTTTTTTTATTCAGCAGCTCTCCACTTTGCAATTTCAGCCATCTGGTTGCTGGGATCCAAATTAGGCACTGCTTTGAAGAAGAGACTGGAATATAATTGATGAATAGGAGAGGGCCTGAACAGAAAGATGAGTAATAAAAATTAGCAATAACAATAAATTTGTAGCCTTACCGAGCATTTGTTTTTTAGATGGGGTCAGTGACCCCCATTTGAAAGTTGAAAAGAGTCAGAAAAAAAGGCAAATAATTAAAAAAAAACTATAAAGAATAAATAATGAAGACCAATTAAAAATTTACTTGGAATTAGCCAATTTATAAAGTTAACTTAAAGGTGAACAACCCCTTTAAAGGAGACATATTGCGTAAAAAAACCAAAATGTGTTAGTGCATAATAACCTTTTAAATATACTGTAGAAGAAATGTGCCTAAAAAGAATTTCTGACTTACTAGTCGCCAAGCACTCGAGGGCCACCGCTCTAAGGGTCTGCCACACGAGCAGATTCGGGGAGATTAGTCGCCCCAATGACAAATCTCCTCTTCTTCGGGGAGACAATCTCCCCGAACTGCCTTCCCCCCTGCCCTTCGTCGGCTAAAACGAAAATCGCCTGGGGGAAGGCACATGCGGCGCAGTTCAGGGAGATTGTTGCCCCGAAGAAGAGGAGATTTGTCGCTGGGGCGACTAATTTCCCCGATTAGTCTGACCCTAAAGCTGCTGCCCTAGTCATGGGCTCTTGGGGTGCCTATATATAAATACAGCCCTGGGTAGTGATTTAGGGTCTCAGCCTAAAGTTCAGTTCAGGTGAGGTTTGAGGAGAGAATGGCTGTTCTTCTCAACATTTTTAACTATGGCTGATACAGCAATTGTACAGTTGTTACAAGTTACAGGGGCACCTTACCAAAGGTTCCAGCTCCAAGGGAGAAAGGTGTCTGTTTACTAAAGTTTGTAAAAATTGTTTATAGGCCTATTATCGCTGCATATATTTTTGCAACAAAATGAACACTGCTCCCATGTCTACTAAAGTGCGATGAGACAAATTTGTCAATATAAAATTGCACAGTTGCGCAATTTATGAGTCAATTATTAAATATACTTATGACCACTGAAATAATATCAGGAATCAATTCTTTTCACACTATATTAATTATTCTAATAATAACTTTGTACGTTTTATAAATGTACAGACATCTCTCCCACTATACAATTTCTGCCTTTGTTTTACATATCACCACTCTCCGGTTGGTGATAAAAATCTGGCAAAAATTTGTCTATATAGATTATTTGGCGATAATATTTGGCAAATATTGTGAGACAATTTATGTAGCATGAATGCGATAAAATTCAAAAATCCGCAATGACAGAAGTGCTTGCACTTTAATGAACCTGCTCTTGCATTTTTTCTGGCGCAGGTTGTTATCGATGTCCAATGTACCTTAGTAAATGTACGCCAAATTCTAATAACTTTGTGAAGATGGCTAAAGCTAATTAAACTGTGACAATGTATTTCACCATAGAAACACAAATTAAAGGTAACGCATACTTATTAACAGGACATATTTCCTTTTTTGTGTGTGTGTGACCTGTGCAGCTACAAAAAGCGCCACATGGAAAGCATCATCATCCTGAACATCCTTTCTCTTTACATAGCATTTAAAGGGTAAATAATATATTTTATAACCATTGTATGCTGGTTTCCTGTTTTGTTGAAAGGTGTCCACTGTAATATATTTGCACACAGAAGCGTCTAAATAAGGCTGTGATTTTTATTTTGGCAACTGTGTCTTATTAAAGGACCAGTAACATCAAAAAAAAATGTTTAAAAATTTGTGAGTGCACAACGAAAAATATGCGCTGCTTTATGTGTTATTTATCTTGAAAAAGACTCTTGTCTGATTGTAGGTGTTGACTGTGGCATGCATGCATGATTTGCATCTGACTTCTTAGGTTTCCTAGACAGTTTTTTACATTTATTATACTATTATTTTCCTTATGGAGCTCTGATAATTACATGTACCATGGTACAGAGCATTTTCGGTCATGGAGAGTTTCTAGAAAGGAGAAAGAAAGAATCCATGTTGAATTGACTTGGCACTTGAATGGAACCTGGGGCCAGAAACAGATCCACTTATAACACAGATTTAAGGGTTTTCAAGCCTATTTATATGTGTTTGATTCAGAAGATCTTGCACTGTTTATATAAATAAGCTCCTTATAACAGCCGAGACAGACATGTGGGATTATAGGGGCACTGACACAATGTCAGGTGCATGGAGGATACACCAGATATAGACTGTGAACGACCTGTTTGCCTAAATATGGATCAATATTTGTCTTATTCTACTAAGATTGTAATATTTTTTTATTTTTTATATAAAATTTTTATAAAAACTAACATATTATGCAGCAATTTAGAGAAAAGCCTTACCTTTGACATTAATGGTGACTTTTTTGTCCTAATGCATTAAAGTCAATGGGCGTTTTCCCTTATGGTGACTTTTTTCCTCCAAATTTTTTCCTCGTGAGGGAACTTCGGGCGAATTCAGAAAACGAAGTTCCTTGAGTGCTATCCCACTGGTGATTTTTCATTATAGCCGATGGGAAGGTAGGGGAAGGCAATTCAGGGAGATCTGCCCCCTAATGCATTTGGAGGGGGAAAAAAAGTCACCATAAGAAAAAATGCCCATTGGGTCAATGGGCATTTTTTCTTATGGTGACTTTTTTGTCCTAATGCATTAAAGTCAATTGGCGTTTTCTCTTATGGTGACTTTTTTCCTCCAAATGCATTACAGTCAATGGGTGTTTTTTCTTAAAAAAAAAAAAATATGCACATTTTTTCTTATGGCGACTTTTTTGTCCTAATGCATTAAAGTCAATGGGCATTTTTTCTTATGGAGACTTTATTTGTCCTAAAATATGGGCGGTTTTTCTTATGGGCGTTTTTTTCGCAGCCAAATTTTTCCGCAGTGAATTTTCACCACAATTTTGCTAAATATTCGCACATGGCAAATTCGGAATCCATGGCTGGCGAATAAATTCGCACATCACTAACCATGAGATAACTTTTATTCCAAATTCAATTCCAGTTTTTTCCCATAGATGTCAATATAGTTTTCACGTGATAAAAAGTGAGATACATTTTTCTGAATTGAATTGCAACTCTGAATCTTGTCCATGACTTCACGTGATAAACCTTTTTCTCATTAAACTGAATCTGGCCCTTTGTGTTGCTCCCCAATTCTTTTTACATATGAATGTGGCTCACGGGTAAGGAAGATTGCGGACCCATACCATATCAAATCTGCCCTCTCTCTGCCAAGTGCACACACACACACATTTGGGTCAATCTCACTAGGAACAAATTAACCACTCTCTATGCTTAGGGTGTGGTAGGAAATAAGAGTTAAACACCTGCAGGCTTAGGAGATTGTCCAAACTCAAAAACTGTCCTGGGTCACAGAGGACCACTATTAGTAAGCACAATATGGCTACCTACATTGTTCAGAAGACATGTTCTTAGTTAGATCACAAATGCTCACCTTAAATTCACCTCTTTATTCCAACCAACACTTTTAAATTCCTCTTGGACCCTTTATTTAATATTTCCTCACCCAGCAGGGTATTTTCCTGCACTGCCTCATTATCTGCCCACAACTCTTTTGGTGGGGATGTAGACATACAGTATTTAGGGCTTTGGATAAATGACTTCTTTGCATTTTATTGTAAGGGTATATTGTGTAGGACTATTTATTACCTAGCAGGGACTAGACCTAATAAAAACAAGTAAACATGCTGATGCCTATGCGAAAGTGTATCTCTGACCACAATTGTATGCCTTTCTATTAGTATTTACTGCTTCGTTCAGCTGTTGCTAAACTTTGGCCCTACTACACAATCTCATGCTAGCTGAGGTTCAGTTGCAGCTAGTGTAGCACAGGCTGACTGTCCCAGTTACAAGTCTTTTCACCACTAAAATTCACTGTACGCAACTGTCTATAGGACAAGGTGAAGGGTTTTGAAAGACATTGATATGTGCCCAATACATGGACCCTATGGGGTGGAACTTTGAATCCCTTAGTGCTCCGACACTTGCACTGGTGGGATTGTAAAATGCTTGCTGTATAGAAACATATTCAGCCTTTGTTTCCTGCCTGGGCGCATTCTTGTGTCACAGTGAGCAGTAAAGTGCACGCTTGAATGAGTGAGCTGGCCAATTTTGCTCCCAGAATGGCCCAGGAATGCAGCTCCAGATCGGAAATGTTTTTTAAGGGGTTTCTATTGATCTATTGTGCAATGGCTTAACTTGCCAGTGCGTGGGCATTTATCATTAACGCCTTCCCTGCCAGAAAGCAGGATATTTCTGCTTTGTCTATTTTTCCATCATTCCATTTCCAGCTTAAGGTCTGAGCTACAACAAAGGTTGCATCACGAGAGAAAATAACTGATATCCACATACTTTTAGATTGTAAGCTTTGGGCAGTACCTCTTGTATTGGTTATGTGTTTTCTTCTATGTTCATTGTATACACCTATTTATTGTACAACAATGTGAAATGTGTTAGCTATTTATAGATACATGTTATTATTAATAATAATAATAATAATAATAATAATACTGTATCACTGTGTGCAACAAAACCCCTGAGCCAAAGATCTTATTTGATAAAAAAAATGTGATGACTGAGGTTTTCTTCCTGATTTTTTGGCCCCACCCCAAAAAAATATTAGGGGTAAAGAGGAAAACAGTGACTATGCTATACTTATTCAATGCTAACAGTACTATACAGCACTATACAGGCTGTAAATATCATTTACAGCCGCTCTGGAGTTAACAAATTATTCACACATGGTTAAATTCAGTGAGAAACATGTTTATCATGTGAAAAGTCATGAACGTGATTCAATTTGAGATGCAAGTGAATTCAGTAAAGCTTATCTCACTGTTTATCATGAGAAAAGTCTAGTGAAGTCTATGGGAAAAAAATGGGAACCAAATTTGGAGATATTTTTTTTCCGTCCATGACTTTTCAGGCCAGGTTCAATTTTGTGAGAAAATGTTATCTCATGGTTTATCACGTCAAAACTCATGGACAAGTTTCAATTCAAGGAGAAAACCAGTTTTTTCTTATAGACTTCAATTGAGTTTTCACATGAGATAACTTTTTCTCCAAATTCAATTTTTTCCTATAGACTTCAGTAAAGTTTTCACATGATAAACCATGAGATAAGTTTTTCTGAATGGAATTGCATCTCAAATTGAATCTTGTCCATGACTTTTTGGGCCAGATTCAATTCACTGAGAAAAGTTTATCTTCTGATTTATCATGTGAAAACTCATGGGGGTATATTTATCAAAAAGTGAAGATGGCCACCGTCTGCTAGAGGGAAATTCCGCCACTCTCCATTCATTTCTATGGGATTTTGAACTTTCGCTTTCATCCATTGATAAATACTCTTTTAAAAATCCCATAGAAATGAATGGAGAGTGGCGGAATTTCACACTAGAGGACTGTGGTGATCTTTGATAAATCGATAAATATACCCTATGGACTGGATTCAAATTGAGGAGAGGAAACTTTTCTCCAAATTCAGCTCCAGTTTTCTCCCATAGACTTCAATAGAGTTTTCACATGATAAACAGTGAGATAAATTTTTCTGAATTGAATTGCATCTCAAATTGAATATTGTCCATGGCTTTTCAAGTGATAAAGCTTTTTCTCACTTAATTGAATCTGGCCCATAGTATGAAACCCAGAGGCAACTTGAGAACTTGAGAACATAAAAACTATCTTGCTAAAATCAGATCAAAGACTCCAGCACTGCTATGCAGTGAACTTAGTGGAACACTAAAATGGTACCCTGGGAACCAATTAAAAAAATAACATTTATTTAAAAAATGACCAACTGCAAGCTGCAGTGTATTCAATGTTTTACAGTGAATCCCTAATTTTTTTTTTAAATGTACACTGTTATAAACAAGAGTTTCATACTACATACAAAGGATTCCACTTACATGTACATTAGACTAAATACAAACTACTGCAGCCCTTGCCCATGCTGCTCTGTTGTTGCTGAGCTAACCCGTATCAGCTCGGATGCATAACTGACCTTCAGCAAATCAAACAAACTCTATTTCCTACTCCCGATAAGATATTTATTAACATTGACCTAGAATCCGATCAGAGTCACGGTCCCATCTAGGACAGAATGGGTCTTTAAAACCAAATAATGTAATCAAATGCTTGATTGTGACCGGAATCAACTGTGAATTCAGCAAGTAACCTTCACTGTAACGACATATAAATAATGTATACACGTATGGTTATGAAGTAAATGTGAGAATGGTAATACACGCTTGCTTAGAGGCATAGTATTATCCCATTATTTACTAGCTTTCGTCATTGATTTTTTTTAGATTCTATAGTGGTTTAAAAAAATGTTTTAAGTATCGGAATTATTTTGTCTACCTCCAAAGAGCAACATGTGATTGTTATTATCCATAATATTCAGTCACACCCATTCCTGCCCCAGTGGAGCTTACATTCTAAAGTCCATATTATACATACCCAAGCACTAGGGTCAATTTCATCAGGAGTCAGTAACCTGCCTGTGGTTTGGAGTTCTCTGTAGGCCAGTGACCCAAGCAGCAAGAAAGTATAGAGATTGTGAGGCTGTGCTGTTCTAATATATTATTCCTAAACGTCTATTCATTATAGCTCTTTTATGAGAATAATAGACCAACATCGTTGATATTTAATGCTATACAATTACATATGCATCAGGTATACAGTCCAACCTTAAGGTCACCCTGGTCAAACACACCACTGGCCAGCTGTAGGATATAATGCAGCCTTTTCATTGTAACACTGAGCTCTTGTTTTCACGTACTTATACAAAAGTCAGCACTGCCAGCTGTCCCTTATCTGGGGAGGAAATACTAACTGGAAGGAAAGCAGGTGGTGTCTGCCAACTGTAGCTCCTAAACTAAACTTAGTAGAACAGTCAGAAGTGTCACACTGTTAATCCCGCAGCTGCCCTTTTGTGGTTAGGATTTACTAGAGCAATGTTAGGGTATCACACCTGTGTCTTCAAAACTGCTGATAAACTACAGCTCCTATGTTCTTCCGCCAACCATTGCCTTAGGTCAGTCATGCTCCTACTGCAACCCTTTAGCTTTAGCATAAATGGAAGTCCCATCACCCTCAACAAGGTGGGGATGTTAAGCTCAGCAACAAGTAGCCATATTATAATTAGCTTTTCACCTCTATCTGACAGACAGAGCATGCCTAGTTGCTGTTGGAAATCGTTCTGTTATAGGCCTGCAGTATCCCACCTATCAAGTGTTACAACTTGCTTAATAAGTAAAAAAAACATTTCTAAAGACAACCTTCTCCTCTGTTTTTATCAAATGTGGATTTTAGCCATTGAGCTGATCTCTTGGTGAAGAACAGTATTCAAAACTTGATTCACTCCCCATTTGAAAGGTGAGAATAGCACAGAACGTGAACACCATGAGCAGCTCTTACCTCTCACTACTAGATTCTACCACCAGCAGAGCATTTTCCAGTTTTTGGTGGGGACAGGCTCCCAAAAACACCACTGCAGTCAAATTAAAGTGGACCTGACACCCAGACACAAAAATCTGTATAATAAAAGTCCCTTTTAAATTAAACATGAAATCCAATTTCTATTTTTTATTTAAGCATTCATAGCTGTTGTAAGCTCATTTAAAAATCTCAGCTGTCAATCAAATATTGTCTGCCCCTCCTCTATGCCAGTCACTTAAAAACTCATGAAAGAGATTCAATTTGAGGGAAAAAAAATTTCTCCAAATTCAGTTCCAGTTTTTTCCCCATAGACTTCAATAGAGTTTTCACCTGATAAAGTCTTTTTGACACAATTCAACAGAAGGAAAAAAAAATTTAGATGACAAAAAAAATCTGTCTTTAAAGATTCGATTTCTTGTTGTCGTTCTTGCAGCAGCTTTTTCGAATTAAGATTATCCTCACTCTGTGATTGAAGGGAAAGCATTGTGAGAGCAGAAGCTCAACGTGCCTCATGCTACATGCATAGCATCACCTTATAACCAAAACTTTGATACCACTGAAAAACACCACACTAATTAATAGTTTATATTAAGTCACAATTTAGGTACATTTAATGAAGTCATTTCAGTTCCCAAACTGTTGGGCTCAAAGTACTGTATGCAGAGAGCAGGCCTGAAGGCCAATTACAGGGATTATTATCATATATATATATGAATATCTATGAATAAATATATAAAGATCATATGAAAGGTACAAGGCCAACGTGCTTTTTTAAAAGTCATGGAACTCTTTGATGACTTCCAATAGCCTTATATTTTACAACATGAGGGACTTTATTCTTTTAAGTGAGTCACATGACACAAATTACATCACTGAGCACCGATTATAACTGATGACATATTATTTACAGGATATTCACAGTTTTTGTGTAGAGTATTATATGTGTAGAAACACACACATATATTCAGGTATGTTATCCAGAAAGCTCCGATTACGGAAAGGACATCTCCCCTAATCAACATTTTTAACA
The DNA here is from genome assembly GCF_017654675.1 of Xenopus laevis. NCBI lineage: Eukaryota > Metazoa > Chordata > Amphibia > Anura > Pipidae > Xenopus > Xenopus laevis. The sequence continues at coordinate 44,941,828 of NC_054375.1, forward strand.
ATTATTTCCTTTTTCTCTGTTATAAAATAAAACAATATCTTGTACTTAATCCAAACTAAAATATAATTACTCCTTATTGGAAGCAAAACCAGAATATTGGGTTTATTTAATGTTTATTAATCCAAATTAAGGAAAGACCCTTTATCCGGAAAACCCCAGGTCTTGAGCATTCTGCACAAAAGGTCCCATACCTGTATTGGCTTTATTTAATGTTTACATGATTTTCTAGTAGTCTTAAAAGACCAGTAACATAAGTTTTTGTTTTTTTTAAAAATTGTTTCTACTTAACGGAAACAAAAACACCAAGACAGTTTTAACTTTTAATAAGAAATTACTTACCGATTCTCTGCTTGCGCTCCTCTTCAGAAACGGCGACAGGGCGACGATCCATTGTGCGGCACTCAATTTCTCCTCTCTGCCTTCTATGGGAGATAGCCAGGGAGGAGAAATCGAGCGCCGCAAGAGGAGTTTCGGTAAGTAATCTCTTAATAAAAACTTCGCGAATTAAAAGTTAAAACTGCCTTGGTGTTTTTTTTCATTAAGTAGAAACAATTTTTTTTTTTTAAAAATTGTATGTTACTGGTTCTTTAAGGTATTAAGTTCCAAATTAAATCCATTATCCGGAAAACTCCAGATCCCGAGCATTTGAATAACAGGTCCCATACTTGTATAAAATAGATTATAAAACCTATGTGTCAAAGTAAATTCAGTTGACCAAAAATGCTGCATAATTTCAAATATGCTGAACAGTAACTCCTGAGCATTACGAAATGTTCTTTGCTATCCCAGCATCTTTGGCTGGGGTATTCCTATAAATCCATTAGCTGTCAGGAAAGACTCAGCTCCGTTCTATGGAACCTGTTCAGATAGAACAGATTGTATTCTTACCAGATTTGTGTATGCACAGAATATTTAATAGACAGTGTAAGATTTCCTTCCGCTGTCTGCAAACCCCAGTCTAGCTCGCTTCCCTGAAAGGTAGAAAACCCAGGACGCTCTCTTTGCATCTTTGGCAAGAAGGAATTTCTTCAATAAGGCGGATTGTTCCCCCCCCCGAAAAAGACAGACTTTATATTCTAAACACGAACTATACCATACAGTGATACTGGGAATTTAAAAGTAAGACCTTTCCTTTCATGCCATATTGCATGGGCACAATACGTTATTTGGAGCATTGTAAGTAGAATAATTATTTTACACATAGTCTGCTTTACACAAATACATGTGCTCATCCTTTTCATAAGGTCTAACATTCATCTATTGCAAGGTTCCATTCTCTCTCCTGTAGGAAATAGGTTAGAATAAACGTAGCAGGGTGGCACACCTCATCTTTTCCACCCACAGAAACAGCAGCGGGGGGAGGGGGGGTTGTTCATTGACGGGCTGGTGACAGGGCTGCTGCTGCAGATAGCTAATGCGCAATAATAATAAAATAAATATATAAAGGCTATGAAAGAATATATGGAACATAACACATACAGGACATAGATGAGGAATGTCCATGATATAGATATGAAGAGCAGCAAGGGCTGGTGGGCTGCAGATCCCTGTATTGCACACATATACGTTAGGTATGCACCAAATCCCCTGTTTTGGATTGGACCGAACCCCCAAATCCTTCGCAAAAGATTCGTCCGAATTCCGAACTGAATCCTAATTTGCATATGCAAATTAGGTGTGGGAAAGGAAAACAATTTTTCGTTCCTTGTTTTGTGACAAAAAAACACCACGTGATTTCCCTCCTCTGCCCGGCCGAACCTAATCCGATCCCTAAACAAATTAGGATTTGGTTCGATTCGGCAGGGCAGAACGTTTGGACCGATTTATGCTGAAAAAGGCCGAATCCCGAACTGAATCCTGGATTCGGTGCATCCCTAATATCCACTTATATAGATTTGAATCTTTACACATCATCTATATATCTATATCTACCGCAGCTCCCTCTTTTTCTGTTACCTCAGACTCCAGATGATTTATGATTTAAATATCATTATTAATAAGCCTTTGGGCTGAATGGGACTGGCAACCTGCCTAGAGACACAAGCCAAACAATTTCATTTGCTTTTTGTTTTTTGCCTGGGGGGTATCCAGCATAGCAACGTAAAAGAAACAGGAGCCAAATTTAAAAAAAAAACAACATAATTTCGTCATTTCACAGGGGCAAATCCGGTTTTAGCCAATTACAAGAGTGTGGCGTGTTTGCCAGTCCTCTCTAATCCTCAACCCTTTCCTTGTCAACCTCGCTGCCACCCAGGCTGGCACTCTGCAGCTAATATAAAGGAGTAACAATCCAGATTAGGGCAGCTCAATGTCCTTGGGCAAAGACGAGCCTTTGCTTTCTATGGATCTTCTCCATTTACTGCAGTGCTTCCCTTCCCCCACACACTCCACCTCCCTCCCCGCATCCCTCCAGGGCTCGCTCCACACGCGCGGTTTATTCAGCTCTCTCCTCCATTCATAAAACGCAGGCAATGAACGCCACAGGTTAGCTTCCGCTCTCCATTCACAAATTAAAAAAAAAAAAAAAAAAAAGAGTGAGAGAGAGAGAGAGGAAAAAAAAAATCAGCGCGCAGGCGCGTTAGAGGCCGGCTCCCACCCCATTCATAAGAACTGCGTTGGGCCTACTGCGCCTGCGTGCTGCTGCTCTTCCCTCCCATTCATAAAAAAAGCCATTTTTTCCCAGGCAGTTGCAACACCGAACGCAAATAAGAAGCTGACAGACAGCAGAGGAGCAATGCAGCCCGGATCAATGGTTTCCAAGCACACAGTCACTCATTCGCTGGGATTTGCGGATTACTAGGAAATGTGCCTGGCTGCAGCCTTCCAAGTAAGAACTTGAACTACAATGGGCAGATCTGCTGTTGCTCTGTATATATATATTTATATGTATGTGTGCGCTTTTTTTTATTGTATTCCAATGCTCCCGTGTGTTAATTCAGCATTACATGTGTCATGGTGACTGGGCACCTTTATTTGGGGGGCCAGGGAGCTGCTCTAGGGGGAATCCCAGCGCTGTGTCGCTTCTTATGTATCAGAAATGCACAGGGGACACCGGAGCAGGCTTCTCCTTGCAGCGCTCTTTGCGCAAACAGCGATGATGCAGCAGCAGCAACAGGAATCACTGGCTGCATCATCACGATCGCCCTTTGCACGAGCGATAAAACGCGATTTTTTTTCCCTCCCTGCTCAGCGATTCTTCCTCTGCAGATCACAGCAAGTGACCTTTGATCCGTACAAATCTCCTATTTCTCTACCGAGAACCCCCTGTTTAGCCTCTGATCGTTCCACTGCTTTTCAAGGATAAAAAAAAAAAAAAGACAAATTGCAGTTTTTTGGCAGTTTCCTACTTCTGATGACGCACCATCAATTGAAGCTTCCCAGGCGCTGCCTTTTCTATTATCATTCGATCCTTATATAGCGCCAGACGCACATTTTAGCCCAAACGTTTAATCTCCAAATAAGAAAAAAAAAATGAGGCCCAGCGATTGAGCTGCACAGGGGGAGATTTAAAAAGAATATACACGCGACTAGCGATCTTCAAGACATAGAAAAGGCGTCTGTTGCCTTCGTGGGCAGAGGAAGGGGGGAATGTTTTGCTTTTTTTCTATTCTTGCTATATTGGGCAATCGGAAGTCAATCTATATTTGGTAGCGCCTATAATATGAAATAGATGTGTAGACTCTCATTCACAAATGTACAATAACTGATACACATCTGCTGCTGATTTCTCAAGGCCTTCTAGCAGTGATACATTATACCCAGGCTCTAGTTTGCAGCAGTCGCATCATACAAAGTCGCATACTGTATTTTTTTTTTTTTTAACGCAGTCTCATCAGGTCGGGGGGTGCTGGTTTATAGCCTGAGTCACTTGCTGCCTTCTTATATGTGTTGCCAGGGTGAGACCAGGAGCATAGGCAATTGTGTAAGGGACTTGGACAAGAAATTGCTCTTTGACTGCTTTATTTTTTATTGCTTATACTGGAGCAGGAATTTGGTGACATTTAAGTGGTGACAATTTGCAGAGAGAGGAGGCATTGCGTGCAATTGCATGCGAACGATAAGCACAGTTATTTATTAGGCATAAAAAAAGAAAATGCTATGGAACTATACCCATCAGCTACTTGAGAAAGTGTGTGATAAGTGACAGGGCTGTCTGCTGCATGTATTATTATTATTATTAACATGTATTTATATAGCGCCAACATATTGCGTAGCACCATGTACAGGTATAGGATCCCTTATCCGGAAACCCGGTATCCAGAAAAGCTCCGAATTACGGAATGGCTGTCTCCCATAGACTCCATTTTATCCAAATGATCCAAATTTTTAAAAATGATTTCCTTTTTCTCTGTAATAATAAAACCGTAGCGTGTACTTGATCCCAACTAAGATATAATTAATCCTTATTGGAAGCAAACCCAGCCTATTGGGTTAATTTAAATGGATTTCTAGTAGACATAAGGCATGAACACCCAAATTACGGAAAGATCCGTTATCCGGAAAACCCCAGGTCCCGAGCATTCTGGATAACAGGTCCCATACCTGTACTATATGAAAAGGGAGGCATCCAGATACCACCGTTATACACTGCTTACACATCTTCCTGCAATATTCTCAATCATCGCTCAGTTTTATATTTGAGTAATATTGCTGTTTTCATGATTTCATCTGGCGGGCCGTTCTTCTGCCCAGAAATCTCCCCAGCAAGCAAGGGGTTAGCCATTGGTAGTGGTAACTAGATATTAACGGGCCCCACGGCAAATTATTTTTCAGGCCCCCAAAATGTGTAGAGATTGACCTGTTTTACCAAAACTTATTGAACTTATATATATATGAATTATAGCCCCTTTACCTCTTGGGCCCCCTGCAGCCGCAGGGTCTGCTTCCTCTGTAGTTACGCCCCTGGGGTTAACCCAAAAAAAAGGTACTGCCCTGCAGATCTATCCTTGGTGTGGCGAGCGTGTGAATATTTTTAAGCTTTTGACATTATATTCTGTAGTAGTCTATCCATTCAGCATACAGCTAATTATAGAGCCATTCACGGAAAGATGTACTGCCAGCTTCTGTGCCATTATCCCTGGCTGGGATGAATTCATGGGTATTTGCTGTAATAACAGTAAATGTACATAGTAAGTGTTTTTTTTATTATTATTTTATTTAGCTGTCCCAATGCCAAAAATTAAGCTGTCTGATTTACTGAAATATCTTGTAAAAGCTATTTCCCAGCTGCCAGAGTTAAGTTGGCATAGACCAGGCACAGTTATTTATTTTTAGGAATTGCGTCGGATGGCTGGCTGCTAAATCTGCCTTAAATTCATAGACATCTTAATCTTCTTCTGGATTTAGGATCTGCTGTTTGCCATTTTATCACCAGTATGTGTTTATAATGTCGGTTAAATGCAGGGGCAGCATTTTTGGGGATCTATTTCAGTAGATAGATGCAGGGGCAGTAGAAGAATTCAGGAATATTGACTAGATGTGTTTAGCGAGAGTCATATGTCTCAGAAATACCCTATTGCAGGCAGATTTTCTGACTCCCTGCCAGATTCAGTGTTTGCTCCTTGCTTTTTAACTTCAGAAGCTGCCCCAGTCCAGGGATTGCCTCCCAAGAACATAAAAACATCTCTGCTTTTGTATCTGTATGCAGAAATATGTCTCATATGTAGGAAGCTCATTTTGTCTAAGTGATCGGCAGTCATAAGAACCTGGCTGGAATGAAGAGTCGGCCTCTGATAACCATGTCAAAATTAGATTGCAAGCTTTATGGTCCAGAAAAAAGGATTTGACCTTAAAAAGTACAATTGCATGAATTAAATATCCATGTTGCAATTTACAGAGGGACAAGATGCATGGTTTAATAAAATGCAGAATATGTATATAAATCTATTTTTTTTTTTTAATATGTTTTATACTAAGTCACAGTAATAATAGTAGCCCTCCTGCTGTCTGTGGGCTGGGGGATAGTGCACTAGCAAGTGCTGGAGGAATCATAATATTAATATAGATATATAAAGATGATAGATAGATAAATAAATAGATAGGCTTTTTTCCTATATTTGTTACTTTTCTCGTTCCTGCTACAATGTATATGTTTTTATATTGTGCATTAACCTGTAGCTGTAATATAAGTGGCATGATCTTAGCAGCCTGCGTTACAAGAATTATCATTTTTTCCTGACAAAGAACATGTGTGTTGTGTGTGTTTCATCCACATCCGTTGTCTGTCAACTCCTCTGACACTTGCTAAATAGAACGTAAAGGTGTTGGAGAATTACAAGTGACAGTGTAAAGGGTAAACGTGTTGTCTTGCTCAGGAAGGAGGCGTGTCCCCTGGCACTGGGACAATGCTGGATTAGCTAGCGGACAGGGCCCATTAAAGGGGTACTAGCGCATTAAACATACGTTGTGCTGATGGCCTGTGAGTTGTGGGGAAACATATTATATATATGTATATATTATATATATAAAACCGCTGTGGTTAGTAAAATACAACAAAAATATAGATAATATAGTTTTATCAAAGAGAGTGTGCAATATAAAGCATATTTATACCCATCAAGTCCCTGTCCTTAGAGTTTACAATCTAATATTTGAAGCATTAACCTATTATGGGGATTCTGCAAATCCCCAGGAAATATAATCCAGGTTTTTCCTTTTCCATCACTTTGCATTTCCTCTTTTTGACTGTGTGAGGAAGTGAGTGTCGGAGGAAAACAGGTTCCCCTGGCCTGCCAGGAAAAAAGTGCCTGCAATGTCACCAGTTGCAACAACTTGAGGAACCACTTGTGAAGAGTTACCTATATTTGCCTTTGATGTCCCTTTAAAAATTGAAATTCTGTATGAGAGATGGGAATACCTATAAATACTTTATGTATCATTGTACATAAGACTGTTTAGATGATTGATATATATGTGTGTGTGTATATATAGCACATTCTCCTAAGAATCAGGTTGTTATTGAACTGTGTTTTTGGCCTTTGTACAACAGCAAATGTGCTAGAAATGTTCTCAGCAAAAGTTTTTTTCCTGTATGACCATATGGCCTTATTTTCCCAAATCTTTCATGTCTACATTTTTGCATTGGCCTTGACAGCTGTGTTCCCTGCCTTGCTGTATTATTGTGGGGGTAAATGTTTTTGTTGGAAATGCAGTGCTTCCCTGGTGTCCTTGGATTACAAGTGAGTGCTTTGGTTGCTTAACCTCATGGATGTGTCGGTGACCTCTTTGGCATGCGGTGGGTTAATGGGTATCACTGGAGGGCAGTAGGATGTCACCTCTTGAACCTTCCCCATTCATGAATCTTACACGCTGCTCTGTCACCTTAGATCAGTAATGTTTGTTATAGGATATTGTGAGCTGAGAAAGGATTCAGCCGAACTGAAAAAAAAACTGCTCAGTCTTTTCCTTTCTCTCCCTAAAGGGTGACACGTGGAGTTTTATTTGGGGGAGGGAAGGTGTGGGACTCGCCCGGGCACCCTGCTTTAACAGCTGGGACTGCAGATGTAGCTGCAGCGGAAGAGGCAGCTCGTAAACTACTGAAAGTGTGCTTTCTAAATCACCTGCTTTTTCCAAACGCCATTGCTCTGCATATGTGTTCCATCAGCGGCCATTCTTGGCCCGTAAACATAATGGGAGACAGCTTACTGTTTATGTTGCACAGGGAAGACATACGAAAGAACAAGGCTATTATTTTCTCAATTACCATATACTTTGCTTTGTTAATCCTTGCTAAGGTGTAACCCTCAATCAGTTAACCTGTTGCATACAAGCCTCTGAAATGAAGGGTGACCTGCCTGATTTCCCTTTCCTGTATGTGTAAATATTTATCATACGGGCAATACACTAGTATAAAGGTAAATAAGACTAATATGATATAACTCCGGTGGCTTTCAGTAAGTCAGATACCTCTTTGTAATTAAACGGGGGGGATTTCTATACTAATACTTTGGAATAATGATATTTTGGATTTCTTCATGCTGGACCTGGACTGTTTCTTTTAATAGGATCTTAAATCGCATGTCAATCATCCAGTGTGTATTTCTGCAGGGGCAGTGCATCCCTGTGGCATGTTCCTGGGCAGACACAATTTCCCATGTGTTAGTTAAGGCAGATCCAGTGAAGTAACAGACATAGAGAAGATTCTGGTGGCTGCCTACAGGGAATGGAGTAGGGGTTATAAACTGTACAGCTGCTGCAGGCGGTCCTGTCAATCATTGTCCTGCTTCATGAAGGTTGGCCACTGGGGCATTAAAGGGTCACGACAGTTAAATACATGTTGCTTGCATATGAAAAACCATCTAGCAGTTTTCATAGAGACGAGTCCTTGTGGGGGAATTTCTCCTGGCTATATCACTCCCTTCCCTGCTGTGACTTGCCATAGAATATTAGAGACCTTTGAAAAGAAAATGAAGAGTGCATAGGAATGTTGCTACCCCCACCTGATGAAAATCTCATATCTTGACATATAGAAACATCTACAGAACTGTTTCCTCTGCTTAAGTAGAGTTTTTTTTTTGTCAGAACCAGTAGTGCAGGAAATATAACTAGCCAGACAGATACTGCTTTAAGAAGCAATTACATTTACAAATAATAGAAATACTGTTTAAATTGTATTATTGTATAGAAGAATTACATTTTCTTTCATTATGCAAAGAACATAACAGTTTTTGGGTGGAATTTTCCTTTAACATTCACCCCCTAAGGTATAATGCAATAATGCATGACAGCCGGGTTTGGTTTTCGAATTTCTTTGTAACTTTTAACAAGTCACCTTAACTCCCTGCGCTCAGCCACCAAATATTTGATAGTTAGATCCGCTTGTTAAAGGCTTGCTGTGCCTGTGTAAATTCTCAGCTCAGCTCTGTATGACATTTCACAGCATGATATAGGGATAAATATTTTATCATTGCAGTAATGTACTGTGAGCACAGTTTACTGCTCTGCTGGTTATTCAGTAAAGCCGGTGTCTGCTGTTAATGCAATAAATATTTATATATTGACCTAAGACGTTCAGGCCCTTTGTATCCCGTCACCTCTCTATTTTTATGGATGTTACAGCAGCGCTGATAAAAACTCTTGTTGTTCCCATGGGTCTAAATGGGAAGCAGAGGTAGCCGGTTACATTCCACTGAACCGTACAAGGAAAGATGAGGCTCTCCAGCTGTGGTTGAACTACAAGCTGACACACTGGGTTCCTTAAAATGACTTCTTTTTTTCAACCTCTGCATGTAGATTATTGTCTTTGTAGAAGTATAACCCCCCCCCCAGCTCTGTGCCATGAAATGGATCTTTAATGACTTTCATCTAGATTTTACTTTATTATTTTTTATTGGAATGTATTTATTAATATGTAGGAGGAAAGGGTTAAGTGATAGGGCTTTGTTTCCCATGTTCTAAATCTAAAATGGATGTATGCAAATCCTTACAAACACACACATCCACACAAGTTAATAGATTTGTTTGTTTTAAACCCCAGGCAAGTTACATCTGCCTGCTGAAACTGTGTGTTTAGTTGAAAAATGTGCTCTGCCCCTTTAAGTCCTTTTCAAACAGGGCTCCCAAATAAAAGGTCACTCGACCAGGAAACACTACTTCTCATAGAAAACAATGTGCACTTTCTAAATTGGAGCCAGGCCGTATCCGCTCTTTGATTTAAGCTTAGTTGCTTCCTGTGCTCTTTTGACTTGCATAGCTTTTGGGTAACTGGATAGGTTCCAATTCGGAACTGTTCTTTCGATGAAATTAGAAACTAAAGCAATATTCAGTCAGCCGTTCTTGTAAACTGAGGTGGTTTCTGTTCTGAGTCATAACTTTGGGCAGATAGCAGCATTTGCCTTTATCCCTGCTTGTGATTGAAAAAAAGTTACCATACACTTTTCTTTTACTCCATGTTGTTAAGCTATTAGTGATTAATAGATTCTAAAAAAAAAATGGTAAAAGATGATATATTGTATAAAGAGGATCTCCACTCAAAACTTTTTTTGAAAATGTACAAAAATGATACATATAATGGATGCAGAATTACACATAGCATTAAAATCTCTGAACTTTTTAATACATGTATATTGGATGGTTGCTTAGAATTCATTGTGCAAAAAATGGCGGAATTCCACTTTAAAAGGGCGCACTTTGTTACCTTTAAATAAAAGGACCTGCATTGCAGCTTTTTTATTCCAAGCAGCACACCTACAGCTGGCTCAGGAATTCTGGAAAACCTTTGTCCATATTGTTGTGCCATTTTGATGTTGCTGTTCATTACGTTTTTGGGTTAAATTTTAACTCTGTTTTTTTCCTCTCCTCTCTTTTATGTTTAGGAGTTTTAAGAAGCAGCATACCCAGAACTGGTGCGGATTAGGTCAATGGATTCCAGGATTCCTCACAGTATCACAGTCGTGCCCAACGCTGTCATGGTACAGCCATTGCTGGATGGCCGGGTCCCTTATGGAAGATTACAGCATCCACTCACCATTCTGCCAATCGACCAGATGAAAACCAGCCATTTGGAAAACGATTACATTGACAATCCTTCGTTGAGTCAGCTGGCTAGTCAGAAGCTTGTCAGGGGTCCTCATGAACCCACGCTCATCAATCAGCATTTGCAGAGGTGTGAGGCAGACATCACCCACCCTTGGATATCATTCAGTGGGCGTCCAAGCTCAATTAGCAGCAGCAGTAGCACCTCCTCAGATCAAAGACTCTTGGACCACATGGCCCCACCTCCGGTGGTGGATCAGTCACCACCCAGGGCAGTGAGGATACAGCCTAAAGTTATTAACTGCAAGCCTCAGGATGTAAAGGGACCCATGGCCCAGGAGCTAGACAAGCACGTCTTACTCTGCGAGACCTGTGGAAAGTGCAAATGCAAAGACTGTACCACTCCTCGGACATTGCCGTCTTGCTGGGTGTGCAACCAGGAATGTCTGTGTTCAGCCCAGAATTTGGTCAATTACTCCACCTGCATGTGTCTGGTAAAGGGTGTGTTTTACCACTGCACCAACGAAGATGATGAAGGCTCGTGTGCAGATCATCCATGCTCTTGTTCTCACTCCAACTGCTGCGCTCGGTGGTCTTTCATGGGTGCCTTGTCACTAGTCCTTCCTTGCTTGCTTTGCTACCTTCCAGCTACTGGCTGTGTCAAACTCTCCCAGAAATGCTATGACCAAGCCAGCAGGCCCGGGTGCCGGTGCAAAAACACAAACAGTGTCATGTGCAAAGCGCCAGATGCCGTCAACAGACCAGAGAAGCCATTCTGATTGGCCGACCATAAGGTTGCGAACTGTGTTACAAGGATGCATCCAACACTCTGCAGGAAATTCATGCAAAAAATAAAATAAATGACTGTAGGCGGATACCATCACCTAAGGCTTTAATATAGCATTCCTTACTTAATTAGGGGGATCCAGCAAGACCTGGTGTCACACTGAAGGAAAGAAGTAAATGCCTTATGTGTGTAGTAGCTGTGAACTGTTTCTAACTTCTGTATTTTAAGTGTCAGAGAAGAGTCATGTTTTAGCACAGTGGCATCTCTACCTACCTTACAGCTTTTCTGCTCCACCTCTTGGTAATGGAAGCAGCTTATGCCGATTCCCTGACACTGGCATGGATGTAAGCCAGCTCCAGAGCTTCCTAACATACAGAGGTCTTTGTTTCCAACAGGACATTCATGCATAACTCAGTTTTTATAGAAGAGCAGATTGCAACACCTCTATACTTTCCCCACCTTACTGGAGTGTTAATTTATTTGCACGCTTTTTTTATATATATATTTTCAGAGTAGCTATTTCCATAAAGTGTTTCCTTTTTTTGGCCATTCTGTTTGCAGAGAAAGGCTGTATGAAACTGATCCTCTTTTATGTTGCTAAAAGGCAGAGCATGTAACATTATAGGTGAAGTTCTAACAAGGTGTGGAAAATACCCGTTACAATACGCTCTTTTCATTTAAGTTGTCACGACTAACTCACACATCCTAGTGCGCTCCTTTACAAGAGTGTCATTCTCTTTGTGTTAGCGTCAGGTTGTCAGATTTGCTGCCCTCCAGTTTGGGCAAACAAGACTTCCGAGCATCCTCTGCTAGTCAGGAGCTGGCCGAGGATGCTGTAAGTTGTTGTTCACAGAAGCTGATACCATTTCTTAATTGTGCCGGTTCGCTAATTATACCGTGTGGGTTTTTTCCGGTGCATGTATTCTTCTTTCAGCTAATGATGGCTAGGTGGAAGATGAAAGAGAGTGCTAAGGGTACTGTTTCAAATCAGCATGATGAAAGGAAGGAATTTAGCATCTCTCTCTTCCACTTGTAGCCCCATCCCCACTGCCTATAATAAGTCAGGCCTACCTTATCTTATGCAGACACGGAGCCCCATGCTCTGTGACCGATGCATATTGTTATATTTTTATTTTGCTCTTATAAGGCCTGTAACACCAAACTCATCCAAAGTCTGCCAGCCAGTGTATAGAAATGTAGTTCGACATAAAGAGAGCTGGTGTATGCCCATGAAATTATTTTACATATACAGAGGCAAATATCATAATCTTACATTTTCTAATCTCTAACCTCACATTTCTAAAGAGATCTGAGAATCTGTGTGTTTACCTCACTGTTGGGCTGCTGTTGTTAAGCTTAGGATACTCCACCATCACAGGCCTCTATGGGGAAGTGTCCTAAGCTGTCGGCCATCTTGACTGAAAGGATACATGCATAAAAACATACTCTGTTTTGAAAAAAAAGGCACATCTTTTTTTCCACAGTAAATACTTTTTCTCCAGTTATTATGGGAACGCCCCCATCTATTTAGCATCCCACCATATTGTACACATTTACCGCAATAATTGTTACACAGCAAACTCCATAATGGCAGGGGCCTAATATTCTTTTCAGACCGTCAAATTCTAACATTCTACTAGCAATTTAGGATTTAGAGAGAAGATCTGCACTAAGCTTGGCCCCAGAAGAGCACAATTGTTTTCAAGCTGCATGAATAACACCAACAGGGATGTTTTGGTTTCTAAGAACCAGATAAATTAGGGAAATGTAGACACCAGTCAAAATGTTTGTATATTTTTTTTATATTTTTTTCTAAGTATTCAGCCAATGGAACCTCGCATGTTGCCCTGTGTTTTTTTTTTTTTTTTCTTCGCTGCTGCTGCTCAAATTTAGCCTCTTATGTAAAATAACCTGTATATCTGTGTAAATGTACATAGAGAGATACAAATAAAGATGTCTATTTTAGTGTTATATAAGTTTTTTGGGTAAAGTCAGGGGAACATATAAGAAAACTCAGCCATTTTTTAAAAGAAAGCGATTTTCAGTGTCCTTTAATGAAGGGCCGACTAAATCCACTTCTAGTAGGTGCTAGTTCAGTATCATATATTCTAGATTCTGTGTTAAAGGGGAAATATCATCTGCATATAGGATCTTTCTTTAAATAATGTATTTGTCTTTATCATGTTAAAATTGTATTGACACTTTTTCAGGGTTAATGGTACAAACAGGTCATTTGGTAAAAGCTACGTGGTCTTGTTTAGCTGACTCTTTTCTAAAATAGAACAACCTGCTATATGAAAGGTGCTTTTTGGGTATTTGAGCACAAGTGAGGCACAGTACATCACTTTGGTTTATATATACTGCTTGCTCCCCTTGCACTCTGAAATCATATTTTTGAGTCAAGTTGAAAATTGTTACCATTAATATGTAAATGTCTATCAATACCACAAAAATGCATTATGTGATTTTATTTTTTTAACCCCCATCGTTCAACCTAGCTGCATATCTAGCACTTTGTCTTGTATTACAAATAGTGTATTTATTTGTCTTTTATTTAATTTGAAGGTTGGGGAAACTTTTCTATGACAACAAGGTACAACTACACTCCTTTTTTTTCTGCTTGCATGATACTTCCTCTTTAGGACTTTAAACGGAGAGGTTCTCTCGCCAAACAAAGTATTGCATGTTGCAGGGAGCATTTTGACTTGGTTTATTGACATAGAATAACAAAATCTGAGACTGAATTAAAGCGCAACCCCGTAAAGCCAGGGCACACTAAGGTATCACAACTGCCACTTTTTTTTGTGAGTTGTTGGCTTTTTGACAGTGGTGATTGAAACATCTTATGTGATATAACCCTTATATAAATGGTATTCATGCTACATTATAAATACACCCTTTCCTGGAATTTTTACATCTATACATTTGAGGAAGAGGAACATTTCTCCAGGACTCCCCTTTAATTGATTAGTATTTATATTTAAGTCACAGTATTTCCTACATTCTAGGCATTCTAAAGCACAGCTTGATGGGAGGCATATCCAGTAGTTAACATACTGCAGGACATAACATGGGAGGAAATATGTAACGCCAGATTATAGGCAGGTGCAAATGCCACCACTATCATTGCCATAGTCTTTCTTGCTTGTCCAAAATTATATTAGCCTACCTATGAAGTACAGCTGTAGAACAGTGGACTTATGGTTGATACTTGTGCCAAGCTTTCTTTTTTCAGTTTTTTTTTGCAGGGGTTGGGGAGGGGGGGGGATGGGTTGGGTAGATTGGGTCTGATGTTTGATAAGCTAACTGTTTAAATTACAGGAAATGTAAAAATATCTTTTTAAAAGCCTAACATTTAACAATTTACAGTCAAGTGACCACTAAATATGATTTTTAATGTGCATACTTTTCAGCTCAAACTTATTTCTATAATAATCATCACACCCTTTTTTGTCAATGTCCAAATATAACATTCTCTTAGGGCTACAATAAAAAAAAATGCATTGATGCATTGATAATGAATAAACTGACATTAGATTCCAAATATGTGATTTTGGTTAATGTACTTTCCCAGAATGTCCCAGACATTAATGTCTCTTAGACTTTCCCCTTTAGTTCCTTTGGCAAGTTCTATGGATAGTACAATAGTAAGCAGTGAGTAAGGAGGTGGAAGGTGTATCTATGGTTGTAATAAAAAAAAAAAGTGCAAAAATAAATGCTTAAACCTGCCTCTTTTAATGAGAATCTATTGTGATACCTGGAAGAAATTGTGCCTGATGCCCCGAGGCCTTAATGTTATTTTGGTCATATGCCCTAAAGAGTGAAAAGCTGGTATCCTCTCTCTTGCCTTTAATGTTGGGTATTTTATTTATTTGATTTTGTAAAGCCTTCGTCATTAACCAATATAAATTCTTCACAACTTGCTCTGTCACATTTGTTAAAGAGAAAACACACCCCGTGAAAGAAATGTATAAGTTGATGGTTTCCTTTTGTATAGAATATTTATTTTGAAGCTCTATTTTAATAGTATTTATTTTAGAAAGTCTACTATTGTAAGAGTTCTTCTGTTTGTGAAGAAAAAACACATTAAAAACTG